>NW_023046540.1:0-35000 GCF_011762505.2 Arvicanthis niloticus | reverse complement strand
TATAGATGGGAACTTCCCTACATTGTAGCATGCGTTTTAGCTGAAATACAGCTACTTCTTTGTACATCGTTTCCAAAACTAAGAACAGTGCATGGCCGGCTAATGCCCTGCTTATACCCAAATCAAAGTAACACGTCTTAACCCAAACTGCACAAGTAACGTTCATTCAGTGTTTTCAACACTCTCAGTGTTGCCTGTAACTCAGGGAGTAGACATGCTTTTCTGCTTAGGTACCCTTATAGATGGGAACTTCCCTACATTGTAGCATGCGTTTTAGCTGAAATACAGCTACTTCTTTGTACATCGTTTCCAAAACTAAGAACAGTGCATGTCCGGCTAATGCCCTGCTTATACCCAAATCAAAGTAACACGTCTTAACCCAAACTGCACAAGTAACGTTCATTCAGTGTTTTCAACACTCTCAGTGTTGCCTGTAACTCAGGGAGTAGACATGCTTTTCTGCTTAGGTACCCTTATAGATGGGAACTTCCCTACATTGTAGCATGCGTTTTAGCTGAAATACAGCTACTTCTTTGTACATCGTTTCCAAAACTAAGAACAGTGCATGTCCGGCTAATGCCCTGCTTATACCCAAATCAAAGTAACACGTCTTAACCCAAACTGTACAAGTAACGTTCATTCAGTGTTTTCAACACTCTCAGTGTTGCCTGTAACTCAGGGAGTAGACATGCTTTTCTGCTTAGGTACCCTTATAGATGGGAACTTCCCTACATTGTAGCATGCGTTTTAGCTGAAATACAGCTACTTCTTTGTACATCGTTTCCAAAACTAAGAACAGTGCATGTCCGGCTAATGCCCTGCTTATACCCAAATCAAAGTAACACGTCTTAACCCAAACTGCACAAGTAACGTTCATTCAGTGTTTTCAACACTCTCAGTGTTGCCTGTAACTCAGGGAGTAGACATGCTTTTCTGCTTAGGTACCCTTATAGATGGGAACTTCCCTACATTGTAGCATGCGTTTTAGCTGAAATACAGCTACTTCTTTGTACATCGTTTCCAAAACTAAGAACAGTGCATGTCCGGCTAATGCCCTGCTTATACCCAAATCAAAGTAACACGTCTTAACCCAAACTGCACAAGTAACGTTCATTCAGTGTTTTCAACACTCTCAGTGTTGCCTGTAACTCAGGGAGTAGACATGCTTTTCTGCTTAGGTACCCTTATAGATGGGAACTTCCCTACATTGTAGCATGCGTTTTAGCTGAAATACAGCTACTTCTTTGTACATCGTTTCCAAAACTAAGAACAGTGCATGTCCGGCTAATGCCCTGCTTATACCCAAATCAAAGTAACACGTCTTAACCCAAACTGCACAAGTAACGTTCATTCAGTGTTTTCAACACTCTCAGTGTTGCCTGTAACTCAGGGAGTAGACATGCTTTTCTGCTTAGGTACCCTTATAGGTGGGAACTTCCCTACATTGTAGCATGCGTTTTAGCTGAAATACAGCTACTTCTTTGTACATCGTTTCCAAAACTAAGAACAGTGCATGTCCGGCTAATGCCCTGCTTATACCCAAATCAAAGTAACACGTCTTAACCCAAACTGCACAAGTAACGTTCATTCAGTGTTTTCAACACTCTCAGTGTTGCCTGTAACTCAGGGAGTAGACATGCTTTTCTGCTTAGGTACCCTTATAGATGGGAACTTCCCTACATTGTAGCATGCGTTTTAGCTGAAATACAGCTACTTCTTTGTACATCGTTTCCAAAACTAAGAACAGTGCATGTCCGGCTAATGCCCTGCTTATACCCAAATCAAAGTAACACGTCTTAACCCAAACTGCACAAGTAACGTTCATTCAGTGTTTTCAGCTATCTCAGAGTTGCCTGTAACTCAGGGAGTAGACATGCTTTTCTGCTTAGGTACCCTTATAGATGGGAACTTCCCTACATTGTAGCATGCGTTTTAGCTGAAATACAGCTACTTCTTTGTACATCGTTTCCAAAACTAAGAACAGTGCATGTCCGGCTAATGCCCTGCTTATACCCAAATCAAAGTAACACGTCTTAACCCAAACTGCACAAGTAACGTTCATTCAGTGTTTTCAACACTCTCAGTGTTGCCTGTAACTCAGGGAGTAGACATGCTTTTCTGCTTAGGTACCCTTATAGATGGGAACTTCCCTACATTGTAGCATGCGTTTTAGCTGAAATACAGCTACTTCTTTGTACATCGTTTCCAAAACTAAGAACAGTGCATGTCCGGCTAATGCCCTGCTTATACCCAAATCAAAGTAACACGTCTTAACCCAAACTGCACAAGTAACGTTCATTCAGTGTTTTCAACACTCTCAGTGTTGCCTGTAACTCAGGGAGTAGACATGCTTTTCTGCTTAGGTACCCTTATAGATGGGAACTTCCCTACATTGTAGCATGCGTTTTAGCTGAAATACAGCTACTTCTTTGTACATCGTTTCCAAAACTAAGAACAGTGCATGTCCGGCTAATGCCCTGCTTATACCCAAATCAAAGTAACACGTCTTAACCCAAACTGCACAAGTAACGTTCATTCAGTGTTTTCAACACTCTCAGTGTTGCCTGTAACTCAGGGAGTAGACATGCTTTTCTGCTTAGGTACCCTTATAGATGGGAACTTCCCTACATTGTAGCATGCGTTTTAGCTGAAATACAGCTACTTCTTTGTACATCGTTTCCAAAACTAAGAACAGTGCATGTCCGGCTAATGCCCTGCTTATACCCAAATCAAAGTAACACGTCTTAACCCAAACTGCACAAGTAACGTTCATTCAGTGTTTTCAACACTCTCAGTGTTGCCTGTAACTCAGGGAGTAGACATGCTTTTCTGCTTAGTTACCCTTATAGATGGGAACTTCCCTACATTGTAGCATGCGTTTTAGCTGAAATACAGCTACTTCTTTGTACATCGTTTCCAAAACTAAGAACAGTGCATGTCCGGCTAATGCCCTGCTTATACCCAAATCAAAGTAACACGTCTTAACCCAAACTGCACAAGTAACGTTCATTCAGTGTTTTCAACACTCTCAGTGTTGCCTGTAACTCAGGGAGTAGACATGCTTTTCTGCTTAGGTACCCTTATAGATGGGAACTTCCCTACATTGTAGCATGCGTTTTAGCTGAAATACAGCTACTTCTTTGTACATCGTTTCCAAAACTAAGAACAGTGCATGTCCGGCTAATGCCCTGCTTATACCCAAATCAAAGTAACACGTCTTAACCCAAACTGCACAAGTAACGTTCATTCAGTGTTTTCAACACTCTCAGTGTTGCCTGTAACTCAGGGAGTAGACATGCTTTTCTGCTTAGGTACCCTTATAGATGGGAACTTCCCTACATTGTAGCATGCGTTTTAGCTGAAATACAGCTACTTCTTTGTACATCGTTTCCAAAACTAAGAACAGTGCATGTCCGGCTAATGCCCTGCTTATACCCAAATCAAAGTAACACGTCTTAACCCAAACTGCACAAGTAACGTTCATTAAGTGTTTTCTACACTCTCAGTGTTGCCTGTAACTAAGGGAGTAGACATGCTTTTCTGCTTAGTTACCCTTATAGGTGGGAACTTCCCTACATTGTAGCATGCGTTTTAGCTGAAATACAGCTACTTCTTTGTACATCGTTTCCAAAACTAAGAACAGTGCATGTCCGGCTAATGCCCTGCTTATACCCAAATCAAAGTAACACGTCTTAACCCAAACTGCACAAGTAACGTTCATTCAGTGTTTTCTACACTCTCAGTGTTGCCTGTAACTAAGGGAGTAGACATGCTTTTCTGCTTAGGTACCCTTATAGATGGGAACTTCCCTACATTGTAGCATGCGTTTTAGCTGAAATACAGCTACTTCTTTGTACATCGTTTCCAAAACTAAGAACAGTGCATGGCCGGCTAATGCCCTGCTTATACCCAAATCAAAGTAACACGTCTTAACCCAAACTGCACAAGTAACGTTCATTCAGTGTTTTCAACACTCTCAGTGTTGCCTGTAACTCAGGGAGTAGACATGCTTTTCTGCTTAGGTACCCTTATAGATGGGAACTTCCCTACATTGTAGCATGCGTTTTAGCTGAAATACAGCTACTTCTTTGTACATCGTTTCCAAAACTAAGAACAGTGCATGTCCGGCTAATGCCCTGCTTATACCCAAATCAAAGTAACACGTCTTAACCCAAACTGCACAAGTAACGTTCATTCAGTGTTTTCAACACTCTCAGTGTTGCCTGTAACTCAGGGAGTAGACATGCTTTTCTGCTTAGTTACCCTTATAGATGGGAACTTCCCTACATTGTAGCATGCGTTTTAGCTGAAATACAGCTACTTCTTTGTACATCGTTTCCAAAACTAAGAACAGTGCATGTCCGGCTAATGCCCTGCTTATACCCAAATCAAAGTAACACGTCTTAACCCAAACTGCACAAGTAACGTTCATTCAGTGTTTTCAACACTCTCAGTGTTGCCTGTAACTCAGGGAGTAGACATGCTTTTCTGCTTAGGTACCCTTATAGATGGGAACTTCCCTACATTGTAGCATGCGTTTTAGCTGAAATACAGCTACTTCTTTGTACATCGTTTCCAAAACTAAGAACAGTGCATGTCCGGCTAATGCCCTGCTTATACCCAAATCAAAGTAACACGTCTTAACCCAAACTGCACAAGTAACGTTCATTCAGTGTTTTCAACACTCTCAGTGTTGCCTGTAACTCAGGGAGTAGACATGCTTTTCTGATTAGGTACCCTTATAGATGGGAACTTCCCTACATTGTAGCATGCGTTTTAGCTGAAATACAGCTACTTCTTTGTACATCGTTTCCAAAACTAAGAACAGTGCATGTCCGGCTAATGCCCTGCTTATACCCAAATCAAAGTAACACGTCTTAACCCAAACTGCACAAGTAACGTTCATTCAGTGTTTTCAACACTCTCAGTGTTGCCTGTAACTCAGGGAGTAGACATGCTTTTCTGCTTAGGTACCCTTATAGATGGGAACTTCCCTACATTGTAGCATGCGTTTTAGCTGAAATACAGCTACTTCTTTGTACATCGTTTCCAAAACTAAGAACAGTGCATGTCCGGCTAATGCCCTGCTTAAACCCAAATCAAAGTAACACGTCTTAACCCAAACTGCACAAGTAACGTTCATTCAGTGTTTTCAACACTCTCAGTGTTGCCTGTAACTCAGGGAGTAGACATGCTTTTCTGCTTAGGTACCCTTATAGATGGGAACTTCCCTACATTGTAGCATGCGTTTTAGCTGAAATACAGCTACTTCTTTGTACATCGTTTCCAAAACTAAGAACAGTGCATGTCCGGCTAATGCCCTGCTTATACCCAAATCAAAGTAACACGTCTTAACCCAAACTGCACAAGTAACGTTCATTCAGTGTTTTCAACACTCTCAGTGTTGCCTGTAACTCAGGGAGTAGACATGCTTTTCTGCTTAGGTACCCTTATAGATGGGAACTTCCCTACATTGTAGCATGCGTTTTAGCTGAAATACAGCTACTTCTTTGTACATCGTTTCCAAAACTAAGAACAGTGCATGTCCGGCTAATGCCCTGCTTATACCCAAATCAAAGTAACACGTCTTAACCCAAACTGCACAAGTAACGTTCATTCAGTGTTTTCAACACTCTCAGTGTTGCCTGTAACTCAGGGAGTAGACATGCTTTTCTGCTTAGGTACCCTTATAGATGGGAACTTCCCTACATTGTAGCATGCGTTTTAGCTGAAATACAGCTACTTCTTTGTACATCGTTTCCAAAACTAAGAACAGTGCATGTCCGGCTAATGCCCTGCTTATACCCAAATCAAAGTAACACGTCTTAACCCAAACTGCACAAGTAACGTTCATTCAGTGTTTTCAACACTCTCAGTGTTGCCTGTAACTCAGGGAGTAGACATGCTTTTCTGCTTAGGTACCCTTATAGATGGGAACTTCCCTACATTGTAGCATGCGTTTTAGCTGAAATACAGCTACTTCTTTGTACATCGTTTCCAAAACTAAGAACAGTGCATGTCCGGCTAATGCCCTGCTTATACCCAAATCAAAGTAACACGTCTTAACCCAAACTGCACAAGTAACGTTCATTCAGTGTTTTCAACACTCTCAGTGTTGCCTGTAACTCAGGGAGTAGACATGCTTTTCTGCTTAGGTACCCTTATAGATGGGAACTTCCCTACATTGTAGCATGCGTTTTAGCTGAAATACAGCTACTTCTTTGTACATCGTTTCCAAAACTAAGAACAGTGCATGGCCGGCTAATGCCCTGCTTATACCCAAATCAAAGTAACACGTCTTAACCCAAACTGCACAAGTAACGTTCATTCAGTGTTTTCAACACTCTCAGTGTTGCCTGTAACTCAGGGAGTAGACATGCTTTTCTGCTTAGGTACCCTTATAGATGGGAACTTCCCTACATTGTAGCATGCGTTTTAGCTGAAATACAGCTACTTCTTTGTACATCGTTTCCAAAACTAAGAACAGTGCATGTCCGGCTAATGCCCTGCTTATACCCAAATCAAAGTAACACGTCTTAACCCAAACTGCACAAGTAACGTTCATTCAGTGTTTTCAACACTCTCAGTGTTGCCTGTAACTCAGGGAGTAGACATGCTTTTCTGCTTAGGTACCCTTATAGATGGGAACTTCCCTACATTGTAGCATGCGTTTTAGCTGAAATACAGCTACTTCTTTGTACATCGTTTCCAAAACTAAGAACAGTGCATGTCCGGCTAATGCCCTGCTTATACCCAAATCAAAGTAACACGTCTTAACCCAAACTGCACAAGTAACGTTCATTCAGTGTTTTCAACACTCTCAGTGTTGCCTGTAACTCAGGGAGTAGACATGCTTTTCTGCTTAGGTACCCTTATAGGTGGGAACTTCCCTACATTGTAGCATGCGTTTTAGCTGAAATACAGCTACTTCTTTGTACATCGTTTCCAAAACTAAGAACAGTGCATGTCCGGCTAATGCCCTGCTTATACCCAAATCAAAGTAACACGTCTTAACCCAAACTGCACAAGTAACGTTCATTCAGTGTTTTCAACACTCTAAGAGTTGCCTGTAACTCAGGGAGTAGACATGCTTTTCTGCTTAGGTACCCTTATAGATGGGAACTTCCCTACATTGTAGCATGCGTTTTAGCTGAAATACAGCTACTTCTTTGTACATCGTTTCCAAAACTAAGAACAGTGCATGTCCGGCTAATGCCCTGCTTATACCCAAATCAAAGTAACACGTCTTAACCCAAACTGCACAAGTAACGTTCATTCAGTGTTTTCAACACTCTAAGAGTTGCCTGTAACTCAGGGAGTAGACATGCTTTTCTGCTTAGGTACCCTTATAGATGGGAACTTCCCTACATTGTAGCATGCGTTTTAGCTGAAATACAGCTACTTCTTTGTACATCGTTTCCAAAACTAAGAACAGTGCATGTCCGGCTAATGCCCTGCTTATACCCAAATCAAAGTAACACGTCTTAACCCAAACTGCACAAGTAACGTTCATTCAGTGTTTTCAACACTCTCAGTGTTGCCTGTAACTCAGGGAGTAGACATGCTTTTCTGCTTAGGTACCCTTATAGATGGGAACTTCCCTACATTGTAGCATGCGTTTTAGCTGAAATACAGCTACTTCTTTGTACATCGTTTCCAAAACTAAGAACAGTGCATGTCCGGCTAATGCCCTGCTTATACCCAAATCAAAGTAACACGTCTTAACCCAAACTGCACAAGTAACGTTCATTCAGTGTTTTCAACACTCTAAGTGTTGCCTGTAACTCAGGGAGTAGACATGCTTTTCTGCTTAGGTACCCTTATAGATGGGAACTTCCCTACATTGTAGCATGCGTTTTAGCTGAAATACAGCTACTTCTTTGTACATCGTTTCCAAAACTAAGAACAGTGCATGTCCGGCTAATGCCCTGCTTATACCCAAATCAAAGTAACACGTCTTAACCCAAACTGCACAAGTAACGTTCATTCAGTGTTTTCAACACTCTCAGTGTTGCCTGTAACTCAGGGAGTAGACATGCTTTTCTGCTTAGGTACCCTTATAGATGGGAACTTCCCTACATTGTAGCATGCGTTTTAGCTGAAATACAGCTACTTCTTTGTACATCGTTTCCAAAACTAAGAACAGTGCATGTCCGGCTAATGCCCTGCTTAAACCCAAATCAAAGTAACACGTCTTAACCCAAACTGCACAAGTAACGTTCATTCAGTGTTTTCAACACTCTCAGTGTTGCCTGTAACTCAGGGAGTAGACATGCTTTTCTGCTTAGGTACCCTTATAGATGGGAACTTCCCTACATTGTAGCATGCGTTTTAGCTGAAATACAGCTACTTCTTTGTACATCGTTTCCAAAACTAAGAACAGTGCATGTCCGGCTAATGCCCTGCTTATACCCAAATCAAAGTAACACGTCTTAACCCAAACTGCACAAGTAACGTTCATTCAGTGTTTTCAACACTCTCAGTGTTGCCTGTAACTCAGGGAGTAGACATGCTTTTCTGCTTAGGTACCCTTATAGATGGGAACTTCCCTACATTGTAGCATGCGTTTTAGCTGAAATACAGCTACTTCTTTGTACATCGTTTCCAAAACTAAGAACAGTGCATGTCCGGCTAATGCCCTGCTTATACCCAAATCAAAGTAACACGTCTTAACCCAAACTGCACAAGTAACGTTCATTCAGTGTTTTCAACACTCTCAGTGTTGCCTGTAACTCAGGGAGTAGACATGCTTTTCTGCTTAGGTACCCTTATAGATGGGAACTTCCCTACATTGTAGCATGCGTTTTAGCTGAAATACAGCTACTTCTTTGTACATCGTTTCCAAAACTAAGAACAGTGCATGTCCGGCTAATGCCCTGCTTATACCCAAATCAAAGTAACACGTCTTAACCCAAACTGCACAAGTAACGTTCATTCAGTGTTTTCAACACTCTCAGTGTTGCCTGTAACTAAGGGAGTAGACATGCTTTTCTGCTTAGGTACCCTTATAGATGGGAACTTCCCTACATTGTAGCATGCGTTTTAGCTGAAATACAGCTACTTCTTTGTACATCGTTTCCAAAACTAAGAACAGTGCATGTCCGGCTAATGCCCTGCTTATACCCAAATCAAAGTAACACGTCTTAACCCAAACTGCACAAGTAACGTTCATTCAGTGTTTTCAACACTCTCAGTGTTGCCTGTAACTCAGGGAGTAGACATGCTTTTCTGCTTAGGTACCCTTATAGATGGGAACTTCCCTACATTGTAGCATGCGTTTTAGCTGAAATACAGCTACTTCTTTGTACATCGTTTCCAAAACTAAGAACAGTGCATGTCCGGCTAATGCCCTGCTTATACCCAAATCAAAGTAACACGTCTTAACCCAAACTGCACAAGTAACGTTCATTCAGTGTTTTCAACACTCTCAGTGTTGCCTGTAACTCAGGGAGTAGACATGCTTTTCTGCTTAGGTACCCTTATAGATGGGAACTTCCCTACATTGTAGCATGCGTTTTAGCTGAAATACAGCTACTTCTTTGTACATCGTTTCCAAAACTAAGAACAGTGCATGTCCGGCTAATGCCCTGCTTATACCCAAATCAAAGTAACACGTCTTAACCCAAACTGCACAAGTAACGTTCATTCAGTGTTTTCAACACTCTCAGTGTTGCCTGTAACTCAGGGAGTAGACATGCTTTTCTGCTTAGGTACCCTTATAGATGGGAACTTCCCTACATTGTAGCATGCGTTTTAGCTGAAATACAGCTACTTCTTTGTACATCGTTTCCAAAACTAAGAACAGTGCATGTCCGGCTAATGCCCTGCTTATACCCAAATCAAAGTAACACGTCTTAACCCAAACTGCACAAGTAACGTTCATTCAGTGTTTTCAACACTCTCAGTGTTGCCTGTAACTCAGGGAGTAGACATGCTTTTCTGCTTAGGTACCCTTATAGATGGGAACTTCCCTACATTGTAGCATGCGTTTTAGCTGAAATACAGCTACTTCTTTGTACATCGTTTCCAAAACTAAGAACAGTGCATGTCCGGCTAATGCCCTGCTTATACCCAAATCAAAGTAACACGTCTTAACCCAAACTGCACAAGTAACGTTCATTCAGTGTTTTCAACACTCTCAGTGTTGCCTGTAACTCAGGGAGTAGACATGCTTTTCTGCTTAGGTACCCTTATAGATGGGAACTTCCCTACATTGTAGCATGCGTTTTAGCTGAAATACAGCTACTTCTTTGTACATCATTTCCAAAACTAAGAACAGTGCATGTCCGGCTAATGCCCTGCTTATACCCAAATCAAAGTAACACGTCTTAACCCAAACTGCACAAGTAACGTTCATTCAGTGTTTTCAACACTCTCAGTGTTGCCTGTAACTCAGGGAGTAGACATGCTTTTCTGCTTAGGTACCCTTATAGTGGGAACTTCCCTACATTGTAGCATGCGTTTTAGCTGAAATACAGCTACTTCTTTGTACATCGTTTCCAAAACTAAGAACAGTGCATGTCCGGCTAATGCCCTGCTTATACCCAAATCAAAGTAACACGTCTTAACCCAAACTGCACAAGTAACGTTCATTCAGTGTTTTCAACACTCTCAGTGTTGCCTGTAACTCAGGGAGTAGACATGCTTTTCTGCTTAGGTACCCTTATAGATGGGAACTTCCCTACATTGTAGCATGCGTTTTAGCTGAAATACAGCTACTTCTTTGTACATCGTTTCCAAAACTAAGAACAGTGCATGTCCGGCTAATGCCCTGCTTATACCCAAATCAAAGTAACACGTCTTAACCCAAACTGCACAACTAACGTTAATTCAGTGTTTTCAACACTCTAAGAGTTGCCTGTAACACAGGGAGTAGACATGCTTTTCTGCTTAGGTACCCTTATAGATGGGAACTTCCCTACATTGTAGCATGCGTTTTAGCTGAAATACAGCTACTTCTTTGTACATCGTTTCCAAAACTAAGAACAGTGCATGTCCGGCTAATGCCCTGCTTATACCCAAATCAAAGTAACACGTCTTAACCCAAACTGCACAAGTAACGTTCATTCAGTGTTTTCAACACTCTCAGTGTTGCCTGTAACTCAGGGAGTAGACATGCTTTTCTGCTTAGGTACCCTTATAGATGGGAACTTCCCTACATTGTAGCATGCGTTTTAGCTGAAATACAGCTACTTCTTTGTACATCGTTTCCAAAACTAAGAACAGTGCATGTCCGGCTAATGCCCTGCTTATACCCAAATCAAAGTAACACGTCTTAACCCAAACTGCACAAGTAACGTTCATTCAGTGTTTTCAACACTCTCAGTGTTGCCTGTAACTCAGGGAGTAGACATGCTTTTCTGCTTAGGTACCCTTATAGATGGGAACTTCCCTACATTGTAGCATGCGTTTTAGCTGAAATACAGCTACTTCTTTGTACATCGTTTCCAAAACTAAGAACAGTGCATGTCCGGCTAATGCCCTGCTTATACCCAAATCAAAGTAACACGTCTTAACCCAAACTGCACAAGTAACGTTCATTCAGTGTTTTCAACACTCTCAGTGTTGCCTGTAACTCAGGGAGTAGACATGCTTTTCTGCTTAGGTACCCTTATAGATGGGAACTTCCCTACATTGTAGCATGCGTTTTAGCTGAAATACAGCTACTTCTTTGTACATCGTTTCCAAAACTAAGAACAGTGCATGTCCGGCTAATGCCCTGCTTATACCCAAATCAAAGTAACACGTCTTAACCCAAACTGCACAAGTAACGTTCATTCAGTGTTTTCAACACTCTCAGTGTTGCCTGTAACTCAGGGAGTAGACATGCTTTTCTGCTTAGGTACCCTTATAGATGGGAACTTCCCTACATTGTAGCATGCGTTTTAGCTGAAATACAGCTACTTCTTTGTACATCGTTTCCAAAACTAAGAACAGTGCATGTCCGGCTAATGCCCTGCTTATACCCAAATCAAAGTAACACGTCTTAACCCAAACTGCACAAGTAACGTTCATTCAGTGTTTTCAACACTCTAAGTGTTGCCTGTAACTCAGGGAGTAGACATGCTTTTCTGCTTAGGTACCCTTATAGATGGGAACTTCCCTACATTGTAGCATGCGTTTTAGCTGAAATACAGCTACTTCTTTGTACATCGTTTCCAAAACTAAGAACAGTGCATGTCCGGCTAATGCCCTGCTTATACCCAAATCAAAGTAACACGTCTTAACCCAAACTGCACAAGTAACGTTCATTCAGTGTTTTCAACACTCTCAGTGTTGCCTGTAACTCAGGGAGTAGACATGCTTTTCTGCTTAGGTACCCTTATAGATGGGAACTTCCCTACATTGTAGCATGCGTTTTAGCTGAAATACAGCTACTTCTTTGTACATCGTTTCCAAAACTAAGAACAGTGCATGTCCGGCTAATGCCCTGCTTATACCCAAATCAAAGTAACACGTCTTAACCCAAACTGCACAAGTAACGTTCATTCAGTGTTTTCAACACTCTCAGTGTTGCCTGTAACTCAGGGAGTAGACATGCTTTTCTGCTTAGGTACCCTTATATATGGGAACTTCCCTACATTGTAGCATGCGTTTTAGCTGAAATACAGCTACTTCTTTGTACATCGTTTCCAAAACTAAGAACAGTGCATGTCCGGCTAATGCCCTGCTTATACCCAAATCAAAGTAACACGTCTTAACCCAAACTGCACAAGTAACGTTCATTCAGTGTTTTCAACACTCTCAGTGTTGCCTGTAACTCAGGGAGTAGACATGCTTTTCTGCTTAGGTACCCTTATAGATGGGAACTTCCCTACATTGTAGCATGCGTTTTAGCTGAAATACAGCTACTTCTTTGTACATCGTTTCCAAAACTAAGAACAGTGCATGTCCGGCTAATGCCCTGCTTATACCCAAATCAAAGTAACACGTCTTAACCCAAACTGCACAAGTAACGTTCATTCAGTGTTTTCAACACTCTCAGTGTTGCCTGTAACTCAGGGAGTAGACATGCTTTTCTGCTTAGGTACCCTTATAGATGGGAACTTCCCTACATTGTAGCATGCGTTTTAGCTGAAATACAGCTACTTCTTTGTACATCGTTTCCAAAACTAAGAACAGTGCATGTCCGGCTAATGCCCTGCTTATACCCAAATCAAAGTAACACGTCTTAACCCAAACTGCACAAGTAACGTTCATTCAGTGTTTTCAACACTCTCAGTGTTGCCTGTAACTCAGGGAGTAGACATGCTTTTCTGCTTAGGTACCCTTATAGATGGGAACTTCCCTACATTGTAGCATGCGTTTTAGCTGAAATACAGCTACTTCTTTGTACATCGTTTCCAAAACTAAGAACAGTGCATGTCCGGCTAATGCCCTGCTTATACCCAAATCAAAGTAACACGTCTTAACCCAAACTGCACAAGTAACGTTCATTCAGTGTTTTCAACACTCTCAGTGTTGCCTGTAACTCAGGGAGTAGACATGCTTTTCTGCTTAGGTACCCTTATAGATGGGAACTTCCCTACATTGTAGCATGCGTTTTAGCTGAAATACAGCTACTTCTTTGTACATCGTTTCCAAAACTAAGAACAGTGCATGGCTGGCTAATGCCCTGCTTATACCCAAATCAAAGTAACACGTCTTAACCCAAACTGCACAAGTAACGTTCATTCAGTGTTTTCAACACTCTCAGTGTTGCCTGTAACTCAGGGAGTAGACATGCTTTTCTGCTTAGGTACCCTTATAGATGGGAACTTCCCTACATTGTAGCATGCGTTTTAGCTGAAATACAGCTACTTCTTTGTACATCGTTTCCAAAACTAAGAACAGTGCATGTCCGGCTAATGCCCTGCTTATACCCAAATCAAAGTAACACGTCTTAACCCAAACTGCACAAGTAACGTTCATTCAGTGTTTTCAACACTCTAAGAGTTGCCTGTAACTCAGGGAGTAGACATGCTTTTCTGCTTAGGTACCCTTATAGATGGGAACTTCCCTACATTGTAGCATGCGTTTTAGCTGAAATACAGCTACTTCTTTGTACATCGTTTCCAAAACTAAGAACAGTGCATGTCCGGCTAATGCCCTGCTTATACCCAAATCAAAGTAACACGTCTTAACCCAAACTGCACAAGTAACGTTCATTCAGTGTTTTCAACACTCTCAGTGTTGCCTGTAACTCAGGGAGTAGACATGCTTTTCTGCTTAGGTACCCTTATAGATGGGAACTTCCCTACATTGTAGCATGCGTTTTAGCTGAAATACAGCTACTTCTTTGTACATCGTTTCCAAAACTAAGAACAGTGCATGTCCGGCTAATGCCCTGCTTATACCCAAATCAAAGTAACACGTCTTAACCCAAACTGCACAAGTAACGTTCATTCAGTGTTTTCAACACTCTCAGTGTTGCCTGTAACTCAGGGAGTAGACATGCTTTTCTGCTTAGGTACCCTTATAGATGGGAACTTCCCTACATTGTAGCATGCGTTTTAGCTGAAATACAGCTACTTCTTTGTACATCGTTTCCAAAACTAAGAACAGTGCATGTCCGGCTAATGCCCTGCTTATACCCAAATCAAAGTAACACGTCTTAACCCAAACTGCACAAGTAACGTTCATTCAGTGTTTTCAACACTCTCAGTGTTGCCTGTAACTCAGGGAGTAGACATGCTTTTCTGCTTAGGTACCCTTATAGATGGGAACTTCCCTACATTGTAGCATGCGTTTTAGCTGAAATACAGCTACTTCTTTGTACATCGTTTCCAAAACTAAGAACAGTGCATGTCCGGCTAATGCCCTGCTTATACCCAAATCAAAGTAACACGTCTTAACCCAAACTGCACAAGTAACGTTCATTCAGTGTTTTCAACACTCTCAGTGTTGCCTGTAACTCAGGGAGTAGACATGCTTTTCTGCTTAGGTACCCTTATAGATGGGAACTTCCCTACATTGTAGCATGCGTTTTAGCTGAAATACAGCTACTTCTTTGTACATCGTTTCCAAAACTAAGAACAGTGCATGTCCGGCTAATGCCCTGCTTATACCCAAATCAAAGTAACACGTCTTAACCCAAACTGCACAAGTAACGTTCATTCAGTGTTTTCAACACTCTCAGTGTTGCCTGTAACTCAGGGAGTATACATGCTTTTCTGCTTAGGTACCCTTATAGATGGGAACTTCCCTACATTGTAGCATGCGTTTTAGCTGAAATACAGCTACTTCTTTGTACATCGTTTCCAAAACTAAGAACAGTGCATGTCCGGCTAATGCCCTGCTTATACCCAAATCAAAGTAACACGTCTTAACCCAAACTGCACAAGTAACGTTCATTCAGTGTTTTCAACACTCTCAGTGTTGCCTGTAACTCAGGGAGTAGACATGCTTTTCTGCTTAGGTACCCTTATAGATGGGAACTTCCCTACATTGTAGCATGCGTTTTAGCTGAAATACAGCTACTTCTTTGTACATCGTTTCCAAAACTAAGAACAGTGCATGTCCGGCTAATGCCCTGCTTATACCCAAATCAAAGTAACACGTCTTAACCCAAACTGCACAAGTAACGTTCATTCAGTGTTTTCAACTCTCAGTGTTGCCTGTAACTCAGGGAGTAGACATGCTTTTCTGCTTAGGTACCCTTATAGATGGGAACTTCCCTACATTGTAGCATGCGTTTTAGCTGAAATACAGCTACTTCTTTGTACATCGTTTCCAAAACTAAGAACAGTGCATGTCCGGCTAATGCCCTGCTTATACCCAAATCAAAGTAACACGTCTTAACCCAAACTGCACAAGTAACGTTCATTCAGTGTTTTCAACACTCTCAGTGTTGCCTGTAACTCAGGGAGTAGACATGCTTTTCTGCTTAGGTACCCTTATAGATGGGAACTTCCCTACATTGTAGCATGCGTTTTAGCTGAAATACAGCTACTTCTTTGTACATCGTTTCCAAAACTAAGAACAGTGCATGTCCGGCTAATGCCCTGCTTATACCCAAATCAAAGTAACACGTCTTAACCCAAACTGCACAAGTAACGTTCATTCAGTGTTTTCAACACTCTCAGTGTTGCCTGTAACTCAGGGAGTAGACATGCTTTTCTGCTTAGGTACCCTTATAGATGGGAACTTCCCTACATTGTAGCATGCGTTTTAGCTGAAATACAGCTACTTCTTTGTACATCGTTTCCAAAACTAAGAACAGTGCATGTCCGGCTAATGCCCTGCTTATACCCAAATCAAAGTAACACGTCTTAACCCAAACTGCACAAGTAACGTTCATTCAGTGTTTTCAACACTCTCAGTGTTGCCTGTAACTCAGGGAGTAGACATGCTTTTCTGCTTAGGTACCCTTATAGATGGGAACTTCCCTACATTGTAGCATGCGTTTTAGCTGAAATACAGCTACTTCTTTGTACATCGTTTCCAAAACTAAGAACAGTGCATGTCCGGCTAATGCCCTGCTTATACCCAAATCAAAGTAACACGTCTTAACCCAAACTGCACAAGTAACGTTCATTCAGTGTTTTCAACACTCTCAGTGTTGCCTGTAACTCAGGGAGTAGACATGCTTTTCTGCTTAGGTACCCTTATAGATGGGAACTTCCCTACATTGTAGCATGCGTTTTAGCTGAAATACAGCTACTTCTTTGTACATCGTTTCCAAAACTAAGAACAGTGCATGTCCGGCTAATGCCCTGCTTATACCCAAATCAAAGTAACACGTCTTAACCCAAACTGCACAAGTAACGTTCATTCAGTGTTTTCAACACTCTCAGTGTTGCCTGTAACTCAGGGAGTAGACATGCTTTTCTGCTTAGGTACCCTTATAGATGGGAACTTCCCTACATTGTAGCATGCGTTTTAGCTGAAATACAGCTACTTCTTTGTACATCGTTTCCAAAACTAAGAACAGTGCATGTCCGGCTAATGCCCTGCTTATACCCAAATCAAAGTAACACGTCTTAACCCAAACTGCACAAGTAACGTTCATTCAGTGTTTTCAACACTCTCAGTGTTGCCTGTAACTCAGGGAGTAGACATGCTTTTCTGCTTAGGTACCCTTATAGATGGGAACTTCCCTACATTGTAGCATGCGTTTTAGCTGAAATACAGCTACTTCTTTGTACATCGTTTCCAAAACTAAGAACAGTGCATGTCCGGCTAATGCCCTGCTTATACCCAAATCAAAGTAACACGTCTTAACCCAAACTGCACAAGTAACGTTCATTCAGTGTTTTCAACACTCTCAGTGTTGCCTGTAACTCAGGGAGTAGACATGCTTTTCTGCTTAGGTACCCTTATAGATGGGAACTTCCCTACATTGTAGCATGCGTTTTAGCTGAAATACAGCTACTTCTTTGTACATCGTTTCCAAAACTAAGAACAGTGCATGTCCGGCTAATGCCCTGCTTATACCCAAATCAAAGTAACACGTCTTAACCCAAACTGCACAAGTAACGTTCATTCAGTGTTTTCAACACTCTCAGTGTTGCCTGTAACTCAGGGAGTAGACATGCTTTTCTGCTTAGGTACCCTTATAGATGGGAACTTCCCTACATTGTAGCATGCGTTTTAGCTGAAATACAGCTACTTCTTTGTACATCGTTTCCAAAACTAAGAACAGTGCATGTCCGGCTAATGCCCTGCTTATACCCAAATCAAAGTAACACGTCTTAACCCAAACTGCACAAGTAACGTTCATTCAGTGTTTTCAACATCTAAGAGTTGCCTGTAACTCAGGGAGTAGACATGCTTTTCTGCTTAGGTACCCTTATAGATGGGAACTTCCCTACATTGTAGCATGCGTTTTAGCTGAAATACAGCTACTTCTTTGTACATCGTTTCCAAAACTAAGAACAGTGCATGTCCGGCTAATGCCCTGCTTATACCCAAATCAAAGTAACACGTCTTAACCCAAACTGCACAAGTAACGTTCATTCAGTGTTTTCAACACTCTCAGTGTTGCCTGTAACTCAGGGAGTAGACATGCTTTTCTGCTTAGGTACCCTTATAGGTGGGAACTTCCCTACATTGTAGCATGCGTTTTAGCTGAAATACAGCTACTTCTTTGTACATCGTTTCCAAAACTAAGAACAGTGCATGTCCGGCTAATGCCCTGCTTATACCCAAATCAAAGTAACACGTCTTAACCCAAACTGCACAAGTAACGTTCATTCAGTGTTTTCAACACTCTCTAGTGTTGCCTGTAACTCAGGGAGTAGACATGCTTTTCTGCTTAGGTACCCTTATAGATGGGAACTTCCCTACATTGTAGCATGCGTTTTAGCTGAAATACAGCTACTTCTTTGTACATCGTTTCCAAAACTAAGAACAGTGCATGTCCGGCTAATGCCCTGCTTATACCCAAATCAAAGTAACACGTCTTAACCCAAACTGCACAAGTAACGTTCATTCAGTGTTTTCAACACTCTCAGTGTTGCCTGTAACTCAGGGAGTAGACATGCTTTTCTGCTTAGGTACCCTTATAGATGGGAACTTCCCTACATTGTAGCATGCGTTTTAGCTGAAATACAGCTACTTCTTTGTACATCGTTTCCAAAACTAAGAACAGTGCATGTCCGGCTAATGCCCTGCTTATACCCAAATCAAAGTAACACGTCTTAACCCAAACTGCACAAGTAACGTTCATTCAGTGTTTTCAACACTCTCAGTGTTGCCTGTAACTCAGGGAGTAGACATGCTTTTCTGCTTAGGTACCCTTATAGATGGGAACTTCCCTACATTGTAGCATGCGTTTTAGCTGAAATACAGCTACTTCTTTGTACATCGTTTCCAAAACTAAGAACAGTGCATGTCCGGCTAATGCCCTGCTTATACCCAAATCAAAGTAACACGTCTTAACCCAAACTGCACAAGTAACGTTCATTCAGTGTTTTCAACACTCTCTGTGTTGCCTGTAACTCAGGGAGTAGACATGCTTTTCTGCTTAGGTACCCTTATAGATGGGAACTTCCCTACATTGTAGCATGCGTTTTAGCTGAAATACAGCTACTTCTTTGTACATCGTTTCCAAAACTAAGAACAGTGCATGTCCGGCTAATGCCCTGCTTATACCCAAATCAAAGTAACACGTCTTAACCCAAACTGCACAAGTAACGTTCATTCAGTGTTTTCAACACTCTCAGTGTTGCCTGTAACTCAGGGAGTAGACATGCTTTTCTGCTTAGGTACCCTTATAGATGGGAACTTCCCTACATTGTAGCATGTGTTTTAGCTGAAATACAGCTACTTCTTTGTACATCGTTTCCAAAACTAAGAACAGTGCATGTCCGGCTAATGCCCTGCTTATACCCAAATCAAAGTAACACGTCTTAACCCAAACTGCACAAGTAACGTTCATTCAGTGTTTTCAACACTCTCAGTGTTGCCTGTAACTCAGGGAGTAGACATGCTTTTCTGCTTAGGTACCCTTATAGATGGGAACTTCCCTACATTGTAGCATGCGTTTTAGCTGAAATACAGCTACTTCTTTGTACATCGTTTCCAAAACTAAGAACAGTGCATGTCCGGCTAATGCCCTGCTTATACCCAAATCAAAGTAACACGTCTTAACCCAAACTGCACAAGTAACGTTCATTCAGTGTTTTCAACACTCTCAGTGTTGCCTGTAACTCAGGGAGTAGACATGCTTTTCTGCTTAGGTACCCTTATTGTGGGAACTTCCCTACATTGTAGCATGCGTTTTAGCTGAAATACAGCTACTTCTTTGTACATCGTTTCCAAAACTAAGAACAGTGCATGTCCGGCTAATGCCCTGCTTATACCCAAATCAAAGTAACACGTCTTAACCCAAACTGCACAAGTAACGTTCATTCAGTGTTTTCAACACTCTCAGTGTTGCCTGTAACTCAGGGAGTAGACATGCTTTTCTGCTTAGGTACCCTTATAGATGGGAACTTCCCTACATTGTAGCATGCGTTTTAGCTGAAATACAGCTACTTCTTTGTACATCGTTTCCAAAACTAAGAACAGTGCATGTCCGGCTAATGCCCTGCTTATACCCAAATCAAAGTAACACGTCTTAACCCAAACTGCACAAGTAACGTTCATTCAGTGTTTTCAACACTCTCAGTGTTGCCTGTAACTCAGGGAGTAGACATGCTTTTCTGCTTAGGTACCCTTATAGATGGGAACTTCCCTACATTGTAGCATGCGTTTTAGCTGAAATACAGCTACTTCTTTGTACATCGTTTCCAAAACTAAGAACAGTGCATGTCCGGCTAATGCCCTGCTTATACCCAAATCAAAGTAACACGTCTTAACCCAAACTGCACAAGTAACGTTCATTCAGTGTTTTCAACACTCTCAGTGTTGCCTGTAACTCAGGGAGTAGACATGCTTTTCTGCTTAGGTACCCTTATAGATGGGAACTTCCCTACATTGTAGCATGCGTTTTAGCTGAAATACAGCTACTTCTTTGTACATCGTTTCCAAAACTAAGAACAGTGCATGTCCGGCTAATGCCCTGCTTATACCCAAATCAAAGTAACACGTCTTAACCCAAACTGCACAAGTAACGTTCATTCAGTGTTTTCAACACTCTCAGTGTTGCCTGTAACTCAGGGAGTAGACATGCTTTTCTGCTTAGGTACCCTTATAGATGGGAACTTCCCTACATTGTAGCATGCGTTTTAGCTGAAATACAGCTACTTCTTTGTACATCGTTTCCAAAACTAAGAACAGTGCATGTCCGGCTAATGCCCTGCTTATACCCAAATCAAAGTAACACGTCTTAACCCAAACTGCACAAGTAACGTTCATTCAGTGTTTTCAACACTCTCAGTGTTGCCTGTAACTCAGGGAGTAGACATGCTTTTCTGCTTAGGTACCCTTATAGATGGGAACTTCCCTACATTGTAGCATGCGTTTTAGCTGAAATACAGCTACTTCTTTGTACATCGTTTCCAAAACTAAGAACAGTGCATGTCCGGCTAATGCCCTGCTTATACCCAAATCAAAGTAACACGTCTTAACCCAAACTGCACAAGTAACGTTCATTCAGTGTTTTCAACACTCTCAGTGTTGCCTGTAACTCAGGGAGTAGACATGCTTTTCTGCTTAGGTACCCTTATAGATGGGAACTTCCCTACATTGTAGCATGCGTTTTAGCTGAAATACAGCTACTTCTTTGTACATCGTTTCCAAAACTAAGAACAGTGCATGTCCGGCTAATGCCCTGCTTATACCCAAATCAAAGTAACACGTCTTAACCCAAACTGCACAAGTAACGTTCATTCAGTGTTTTCAACACTCTCAGTGTTGCCTGTAACTCAGGGAGTAGACATGCTTTTCTGCTTAGGTACCCTTATAGATGGGAACTTCCCTACATTGTAGCATGCGTTTTAGCTGAAATACAGCTACTTCTTTGTACATCGTTTCCAAAACTAAGAACAGTGCATGTCCGGCTAATGCCCTGCTTATACCCAAATCAAAGTAACACGTCTTAACCCAAACTGCACAAGTAACGTTCATTCAGTGTTTTCAACACTCTCAGTGTTGCCTGTAACTAAGGGAGTAGACATGCTTTTCTGCTTAGGTACCCTTATAGATGGGAACTTCCCTACATTGTAGCATGCGTTTTAGCTGAAATACAGCTACTTCTTTGTACATCGTTTCCAAAACTAAGAACAGTGCATGTCCGGCTAATGCCCTGCTTATACCCAAATCAAAGTAACACGTCTTAACCCAAACTGCACAAGTAACGTTCATTCAGTGTTTTCAACACTCTCAGTGTTGCCTGTAACTCAGGGAGTAGACATGCTTTTCTGCTTAGGTACCCTTATAGATGGGAACTTCCCTACATTGTAGCATGCGTTTTAGCTGAAATACAGCTACTTCTTTGTACATCGTTTCCAAAACTAAGAACAGTGCATGTCCGGCTAATGCCCTGCTTATACCCAAATCAAAGTAACACGTCTTAACCCAAACTGCACAAGTAACGTTCATTCAGTGTTTTCAACACTCTCAGTGTTGCCTGTAACTCAGGGAGTAGACATGCTTTTCTGCTTAGGTACCCTTATAGATGGGAACTTCCCTACATTGTAGCATGCGTTTTAGCTGAAATACAGCTACTTCTTTGTACATCGTTTCCAAAACTAAGAACAGTGCATGTCCGGCTAATGCCCTGCTTATACCCAAATCAAAGTAACACGTCTTAACCCAAACTGCACAAGTAACGTTCATTCAGTGTTTTCAACACTCTCAGTGTTGCCTGTAACTCAGGGAGTAGACATGCTTTTCTGCTTAGGTACCCTTATAGATGGGAACTTCCCTACATTGTAGCATGCGTTTTAGCTGAAATACAGCTACTTCTTTGTACATCGTTTCCAAAACTAAGAACAGTGCATGTCCGGCTAATGCCCTGCTTATACCCAAATCAAAGTAACACGTCTTAACCCAAACTGCACAAGTAACGTTCATTCAGTGTTTTCAACACTCTCAGTGTTGCCTGTAACTCAGGGAGTAGACATGCTTTTCTGCTTAGGTACCCTTATAGTGGGAACTTCCCTACATTGTAGCATGCGTTTTAGCTGAAATACAGCTACTTCTTTGTACATCGTTTCCAAAACTAAGAACAGTGCATGTCCGGCTAATGCCCTGCTTATACCCAAATCAAAGTAACACGTCTTAACCCAAACTGCACAAGTAACGTTCATTCAGTGTTTTCAACACTCTCAGTGTTGCCTGTAACTCAGGGAGTAGACATGCTTTTCTGCTTAGGTACCCTTATAGATGGGAACTTCCCTACATTGTAGCATGCGTTTTAGCTGAAATACAGCTACTTCTTTGTACATCGTTTCCAAAACTAAGAACAGTGCATGTCCGGCTAATGCCCTGCTTATACCCAAATCAAAGTAACACGTCTTAACCCAAACTGCACAAGTAACGTTCATTCAGTGTTTTCAACACTCTCAGTGTTGCCTGTAACTCAGGGAGTAGACATGCTTTTCTGCTTAGGTACCCTTATAGATGGGAACTTCCCTACATTGTAGCATGCGTTTTAGCTGAAATACAGCTACTTCTTTGTACATCGTTTCCAAAACTAAGAACAGTGCATGTCCGGCTAATGCCCTGCTTATACCCAAATCAAAGTAACACGTCTTAACCCAAACTGCACAAGTAACGTTCATTCAGTGTTTTCAACACTCTCAGTGTTGCCTGTAACTCAGGGAGTAGACATGCTTTTCTGCTTAGGTACCCTTATAGATGGGAACTTCCCTACATTGTAGCATGCGTTTTAGCTGAAATACAGCTACTTCTTTGTACATCGTTTCCAAAACTAAGAACAGTGCATGTCCGGCTAATGCCCTGCTTATACCCAAATCAAAGTAACACGTCTTAACCCAAACTGCACAAGTAACGTTCATTCAGTGTTTTCAACACTCTCAGTGTTGCCTGTAACTCAGGGAGTAGACATGCTTTTCTGCTTAGGTACCCTTATAGATGGGAACTTCCCTACATTGTAGCATGCGTTTTAGCTGAAATACAGCTACTTCTTTGTACATCGTTTCCAAAACTAAGAACAGTGCATGTCCGGCTAATGCCCTGCTTATACCCAAATCAAAGTAACACGTCTTAACCCAAACTGCACAAGTAACGTTCATTCAGTGTTTTCAACACTCTAAGAGTTGCCTGTAACTCAGGGAGTAGACATGCTTTTCTGCTTAGGTACCCTTATAGATGGGAACTTCCCTACATTGTAGCATGCGTTTTAGCTGAAATACAGCTACTTCTTTGTACATCGTTTCCAAAACTAAGAACAGTGCATGTCCGGCTAATGCCCTGCTTATACCCAAATCAAAGTAACACGTCTTAACCCAAACTGCACAAGTAACGTTCATTCAGTGTTTTCAACACTCTCAGTGTTGCCTGTAACTCAGGGAGTAGACATGCTTTTCTGCTTAGGTACCCTTATAGATGGGAACTTCCCTACATTGTAGCATGCGTTTTAGCTGAAATACAGCTACTTCTTTGTACATCGTTTCCAAAACTAAGAACAGTGCATGTCCGGCTAATGCCCTGCTTATACCCAAATCAAAGTAACACGTCTTAACCCAAACTGCACAAGTAACGTTCATTCAGTGTTTTCAACACTCTCAGTGTTGCCTGTAACTCAGGGAGTAGACATGCTTTTCTGCTTAGGTACCCTTATAGATGGGAACTTCCCTACATTGTAGCATGCGTTTTAGCTGAAATACAGCTACTTCTTTGTACATCGTTTCCAAAACTAAGAACAGTGCATGTCCGGCTAATGCCCTGCTTATACCCAAATCAAAGTAACACGTCTTAACCCAAACTGCACAAGTAACGTTCATTCAGTGTTTTCAACACTCTCAGTGTTGCCTGTAACTCAGGGAGTAGACATGCTTTTCTGCTTAGGTACCCTTATAGATGGGAACTTCCCTACATTGTAGCATGCGTTTTAGCTGAAATACAGCTACTTCTTTGTACATCGTTTCCAAAACTAAGAACAGTGCATGTCCGGCTAATGCCCTGCTTATACCCAAATCAAAGTAACACGTCTTAACCCAAACTGCACAAGTAACGTTCATTCAGTGTTTTCAACACTCTCAGTGTTGCCTGTAACTCAGGGAGTAGACATGCTTTTCTGCTTAGGTACCCTTATAGATGGGAACTTCCCTACATTGTAGCATGCGTTTTAGCTGAAATACAGCTACTTCTTTGTACATCGTTTCCAAAACTAAGAACAGTGCATGTCCGGCTAATGCCCTGCTTATACCCAAATCAAAGTAACACGTCTTAACCCAAACTGCACAAGTAACGTTCATTCAGTGTTTTCAACACTCTCAGTGTTGCCTGTAACTCAGGGAGTAGACATGCTTTTCTGCTTAGGTACCCTTATAGATGGGAACTTCCCTACATTGTAGCATGCGTTTTAGCTGAAATACAGCTACTTCTTTGTACATCGTTTCCAAAACTAAGAACAGTGCATGTCCGGCTAATGCCCTGCTTATACCCAAATCAAAGTAACACGTCTTAACCCAAACTGCACAAGTAACGTTCATTCAGTGTTTTCAACACTCTCAGTGTTGCCTGTAACTCAGGGAGTAGACATGCTTTTTTGCTTAGGTATCCTTGTATGGGAACTTCCCTACATTGTAGCATGCGTTTTAGCTGAAATACAGCTACTTCTTTGTACATCGTTTCCAAAACTAAGAACAGTGCATGTCCGGCTAATGCCCTGCTTATACCCAAATCAAAGTAACACGTCTTAACCCAAACTGCACAAGTAACGTTCATTCAGTGTTTTCAACACTCTCAGTGTTGCCTGTAACTCAGGGAGTAGACATGCTTTTCTGCTTAGGTACCCTTATAGATGGGAACTTCCCTACATTGTAGCATGCGTTTTAGCTGAAATACAGCTACTTCTTTGTACATCGTTTCCAAAACTAAGAACAGTGCATGTCCGGCTAATGCCCTGCTTATACCCAAATCAAAGTAACACGTCTTAACCCAAACTGCACAAGTAACGTTCATTCAGTGTTTTCAACACTCTCAGTGTTGCCTGTAACTCAGGGAGTAGACATGCTTTTCTGCTTAGGTACCCTTATAGATGGGAACTTCCCTACATTGTAGCATGCGTTTTAGCTGAAATACAGCTACTTCTTTGTACATCGTTTCCAAAACTAAGAACAGTGCATGTCCGGCTAATGCCCTGCTTATACCCAAATCAAAGTAACACGTCTTAACCCAAACTGCACAAGTAACGTTCATTCAGTGTTTTCAACACTCTCAGTGTTGCCTGTAACTCAGGGAGTAGACATGCTTTTCTGCTTAGGTACCCTTATAGATGGGAACTTCCCTACATTGTAGCATGCGTTTTAGCTGAAATACAGCTACTTCTTTGTACATCGTTTCCAAAACTAAGAACAGTGCATGTCCGGCTAATGCCCTGCTTATACCCAAATCAAAGTAACACGTCTTAACCCAAACTGCACAAGTAACGTTCATTCAGTGTTTTCAACACTCTCAGTGTTGCCTGTAACTCAGGGAGTAGACATGCTTTTCTGCTTAGGTACCCTTATACATTGGAACTTCCCTACATTGTAGCATGCGTTTTAGCTGAAATACAGCTACTTCTTTGTACATCGTTTCCAAAACTAAGAACAGTGCATGTCCGGCTAATGCCCTGCTTATACCCAAATCAAAGTAACACGTCTTAACCCAAACTGCACAAGTAACGTTCATTCAGTGTTTTCAACACTCTCAGTGTTGCCTGTAACTCAGGGAGTAGACATGCTTTTCTGCTTAGGTACCCTTATAGATGGGAACTTCCCTACATTGTAGCATGCGTTTTAGCTGAAATACAGCTACTTCTTTGTACATCGTTTCCAAAACTAAGAACAGTGCATGTCCGGCTAATGCCCTGCTTATACCCAAATCAAAGTAACACGTCTTAACCCAAACTGCACAAGTAACGTTCATTCAGTGTTTTCAACACTCTCAGTGTTGCCTGTAACTCAGGGAGTAGACATGCTTTTCTGCTTAGGTACCCTTATAGATGGGAACTTCCCTACATTGTAGCATGCGTTTTAGCTGAAATACAGCTACTTCTTTGTACATCGTTTCCAAAACTAAGAACAGTGCATGTCCGGCTAATGCCCTGCTTATACCCAAATCAAAGTAACACGTCTTAACCCAAACTGCACAAGTAACGTTCATTCAGTGTTTTCAACACTCTCAGTGTTGCCTGTAACTCAGGGAGTAGACATGCTTTTCTGCTTAGGTACCCTTATAGATGGGAACTTCCCTACATTGTAGCATGCGTTTTAGCTGAAATACAGCTACTTCTTTGTACATCGTTTCCAAAACTAAGAACAGTGCATGTCCGGCTAATGCCCTGCTTATACCCAAATCAAAGTAACACGTCTTAACCCAAACTGCACAAGTAACGTTCATTCAGTGTTTTCAACACTCTCAGTGTTGCCTGTAACTCAGGGAGTAGACATGCTTTTCTGCTTAGGTACCCTTATAGATGGGAACTTCCCTACATTGTAGCATGCGTTTTAGCTGAAATACAGCTACTTCTTTGTACATCGTTTCCAAAACTAAGAACAGTGCATGTCCGGCTAATGCCCTGCTTATACCCAAATCAAAGTAACACGTCTTAACCCAAACTGCACAAGTAACGTTCATTCAGTGTTTTCAACACTCTCAGTGTTGCCTGTAACTCAGGGAGTAGACATGCTTTTCTGCTTAGGTACCCTTATAGATGGGAACTTCCCTACATTGTAGCATGCGTTTTAGCTGAAATACAGCTACTTCTTTGTACATCGTTTCCAAAACTAAGAACAGTGCATGTCCGGCTAATGCCCTGCTTATACCCAAATCAAAGTAACACGTCTTAACCCAAACTGCACAAGTAACGTTCATTCAGTGTTTTCAACACTCTCAGTGTTGCCTGTAACTCAGGGAGTAGACATGCTTTTCTGCTTAGGTACCCTTATAGATGGGAACTTCCCTACATTGTAGCATGCGTTTTAGCTGAAATACAGCTACTTCTTTGTACATCGTTTCCAAAACTAAGAACAGTGCATGTCCGGCTAATGCCCTGCTTATACCCAAATCAAAGTAACACGTCTTAACCCAAACTGCACAAGTAACGTTCATTCAGTGTTTTCAACACTCTCAGTGTTGCCTGTAACTCAGGGAGTAGACATGCTTTTCTGCTTAGGTACCCTTATAGATGGGAACTTCCCTACATTGTAGCATGCGTTTTAGCTGAAATACAGCTACTTCTTTGTACATCGTTTCCAAAACTAAGAACAGTGCATGTCCGGCTAATGCCCTGCTTATACCCAAATCAAAGTAACACGTCTTAACCCAAACTGCACAAGTAACGTTCATTCAGTGTTTTCAACACTCTCAGTGTTGCCTGTAACTCAGGGAGTAGACATGCTTTTCTGCTTAGGTACCCTTATAGATGGGAACTTCCCTACATTGTAGCATGCGTTTTAGCTGAAATACAGCTACTTCTTTGTACATCGTTTCCAAAACTAAGAACAGTGCATGTCCGGCTAATGCCCTGCTTATACCCAAATCAAAGTAACACGTCTTAACCCAAACTGCACAAGTAACGTTCATTCAGTGTTTTCAACACTCTCAGTGTTGCCTGTAACTCAGGGAGTAGACATGCTTTTCTGCTTAGGTACCCTTATAGATGGGAACTTCCCTACATTGTAGCATGCGTTTTAGCTGAAATACAGCTACTTCTTTGTACATCGTTTCCAAAACTAAGAACAGTGCATGTCCGGCTAATGCCCTGCTTATACCCAAATCAAAGTAACACGTCTTAACCCAAACTGCACAAGTAACGTTCATTCAGTGTTTTCAACACTCTAAGTTTTGCCTGTAACTCAGGGAGTAGACATGCTTTTCTGCTTAGGTACCCTTATAGATGGGAACTTCCCTACATTGTAGCATGCGTTTTAGCTGAAATACAGCTACTTCTTTGTACATCGTTTCCAAAACTAAGAACAGTGCATGTCCGGCTAATGCCCTGCTTATACCCAAATCAAAGTAACACGTCTTAACCCAAACTGCACAAGTAACGTTCATTCAGTGTTTTCAACACTCTCAGTGTTGCCTGTAACTCAGGGAGTAGACATGCTTTTCTGCTTAGGTACCCTTATAGATGGGAACTTCCCTACATTGTAGCATGCGTTTTAGCTGAAATACAGCTACTTCTTTGTACATCGTTTCCAAAACTAAGAACAGTGCATGTCCGGCTAATGCCCTGCTTATACCCAAATCAAAGTAACACGTCTTAACCCAAACTGCACAAGTAACGTTCATTCAGTGTTTTCAACACTCTCAGTGTTGCCTGTAACTCAGGGAGTAGACATGCTTTTCTGCTTAGGTACCCTTATAGATGGGAACTTCCCTACATTGTAGCATGCGTTTTAGCTGAAATACAGCTACTTCTTTGTACATCGTTTCCAAAACTAAGAACAGTGCATGTCCGGCTAATGCCCTGCTTATACCCAAATCAAAGTAACACGTCTTAACCCAAACTGCACAAGTAACGTTCATTCAGTGTTTTCAACACTCTCAGTGTTGCCTGTAACTCAGGGAGTAGACATGCTTTTCTGCTTAGGTACCCTTATAGATGGGAACTTCCCTACATTGTAGCATGCGTTTTAGCTGAAATACAGCTACTTCTTTGTACATCGTTTCCAAAACTAAGAACAGTGCATGTCCGGCTAATGCCCTGCTTATACCCAAATCAAAGTAACACGTCTTAACCCAAACTGCACAAGTAACGTTCATTCAGTGTTTTCAACACTCTCAGTGTTGCCTGTAACTCAGGGAGTAGACATGCTTTTCTGCTTAGGTACCCTTATAGATGGGAACTTCCCTACATTGTAGCATGCGTTTTAGCTGAAATACAGCTACTTCTTTGTACATCGTTTCCAAAACTAAGAACAGTGCATGTCCGGCTAATGCCCTGCTTATACCCAAATCAAAGTAACACGTCTTAACCCAAACTGCACAAGTAACGTTCATTCAGTGTTTTCAACACTCTCAGTGTTGCCTGTAACTCAGGGAGTAGACATGCTTTTTTGCTTAGGTACCCTTATAGATGGGAACTTCCCTACATTGTAGCATGCGTTTTAGCTGAAATACAGCTACTTCTTTGTACATCGTTTCCAAAACTAAGAACAGTGCATGTCCGGCTAATGCCCTGCTTATACCCAAATCAAAGTAACACGTCTTAACCCAAACTGCACAAGTAACGTTCATTCAGTGTTTTCAACACTCTCAGTGTTGCCTGTAACTCAGGGAGTAGACATGCTTTTCTGCTTAGGTACCCTTATAGATGGGAACTTCCCTACATTGTAGCATGCGTTTTAGCTGAAATACAGCTACTTCTTTGTACATCGTTTCCAAAACTAAGAACAGTGCATGTCCGGCTAATGCCCTGCTTATACCCAAATCAAAGTAACACGTCTTAACCCAAACTGCACAAGTAACGTTCATTCAGTGTTTTCAACTATCTAAGAGTTGCCTGTAACTCAGGGAGTAGACATGCTTTTCTGCTTAGGTACCCTTATAGATGGGAACTTCCCTACATTGTAGCATGCGTTTTAGCTGAAATACAGCTACTTCTTTGTACATCGTTTCCAAAACTAAGAACAGTGCATGTCCGGCTAATGCCCTGCTTATACCCAAATCAAAGTAACACGTCTTAACCCAAACTGCACAAGTAACGTTCATTCAGTGTTTTCAGCTATCTAAGAGTTGCCTGTAACTCAGGGAGTAGACATGCTTTTCTGCTTAGGTACCCTTATAGATGGGAACTTCCCTACATTGTAGCATGCGTTTTAGCTGAAATACAGCTACTTCTTTGTACATCGTTTCCAAAACTAAGAACAGTGCATGTCCGGCTAATGCCCTGCTTATACCCAAATCAAAGTAACACGTCTTAACCCAAACTGCACAAGTAACGTTCATTCAGTGTTTTCAGCTATCTAAGAGTTGCCTGTAACTCAGGGAGTAGACATGCTTTTCTGCTTAGGTACCCTTATAGATGGGAACTTCCCTACATTGTAGCATGCGTTTTAGCTGAAATACAGCTACTTCTTTGTACATCGTTTCCAAAACTAAGAACAGTGCATGGCCGGCTAATGCCCTGCTTATACCCAAATCAAAGTAACACGTCTTAACCCAAACTGCACAAGTAACGTTCATTCAGTGTTTTCAGCTATCTAAGAGTTGCCTGTAACTCAGGGAGTAGACATGCTTTTCTGCTTAGGTACCCTTATAGATGGGAACTTCCCTACATTGTAGCATGCGTTTTAGCTGAAATACAGCTACTTCTTTGTACATCGTTTCCAAAACTAAGAACAGTGCATGGCCGGCTAATGCCCTGCTTATACCCAAATCAAAGTAACACGTCTTAACCCAAACTGCACAAGTAACGTTCATTCAGTGTTTTCAACTATCTAAGAGTTGCCTGTAACTCAGGGAGTAGACATGCTTTTCTGCTTAGGTACCCTTATAGATGGGAACTTCCCTACATTGTAGCATGCGTTTTAGCTGAAATACAGCTACTTCTTTGTACATCGTTTCCAAAACTAAGAACAGTGCATGGCCGGCTAATGCCCTGCTTATACCCAAATCAAAGTAACACGTCTTAACCCAAACTGCACAAGTAACGTTCATTCAGTGTTTTCAACATTCTAAGAGTTGCCTGTAACTCAGGGAGTAGACATGCTTTTCTGCTTAGGTACCCTTATAGATGGGAACTTCCCTACATTGTAGCATGCGTTTTAGCTGAAATACAGCTACTTCTTTGTACATCGTTTCCAAAACTAAGAACAGTGCATGGCCGGCTAATGCCCTGCTTATACCCAAATCAAAGTAACACGTCTTAACCCAAACTGCACAAGTAACGTTCATTCAGTGTTTTCAACTATCTAAGAGTTGCCTGTAACTCAGGGAGTAGACATGCTTTTCTGCTTAGGTACCCTTATAGATGGGAACTTCCCTACATTGTAGCATGCGTTTTAGCTGAAATACAGCTACTTCTTTGTACATCGTTTCCAAAACTAAGAACAGTGCATGGCCGGCTAATGCCCTGCTTATACCCAAATCAAAGTAACACGTCTTAACCCAAACTGCACAAGTAACGTTCATTCAGTGTTTTCAACTATCTAAGAGTTGCCTGTAACTCAGGGAGTAGACATGCTTTTCTGCTTAGGTACCCTTATAGATGGGAACTTCCCTACATTGTAGCATGCGTTTTAGCTGAAATACAGCTACTTCTTTGTACATCGTTTCCAAAACTAAGAACAGTGCATGGCCGGCTAATGCCCTGCTTATACCCAAATCAAAGTAACACGTCTTAACCCAAACTGCACAAGTAACGTTCATTCAGTGTTTTCAGCTACCTAAGAGTTGCCTGTAACTCAGGGAGTAGACATGCTTTTCTGCTTAGGTACCCTTATAGATGGGAACTTCCCTACATTGTAGCATGCGTTTTAGCTGAAATACAGCTACTTCTTTGTACATCGTTTCCAAAACTAAGAACAGTGCATGGCCGGCTAATGCCCTGCTTATACCCAAATCAAAGTAACACGTCTTAACCCAAACTGCACAAGTAACGTTCATTCAGTGTTTTCAGCTATCTAAGAGTTGCCTGTAACTCAGGGAGTAGACATGCTTTTCTGCTTAGGTACCCTTATAGATGGGAACTTCCCTACATTGTAGCATGCGTTTTAGCTGAAATACAGCTACTTCTTTGTACATCGTTTCCAAAACTAAGAACAGTGCATGGCCGGCTAATGCCCTGCTTATACCCAAATCAAAGTAACACGTCTTAACCCAAACTGCACAAGTAACGTTCATTCAGTGTTTTCAACTATCTAAGTGTTGCCTGTAACTCAGGGAGTAGACATGCTTTTCTGCTTAGGTACCCTTATAGATGGGAACTTCCCTACATTGTAGCATGCGTTTTAGCTGAAATACAGCTACTTCTTTGTACATCGTTTCCAAAACTAAGAACAGTGCATGTCCGGCTAATGCCCTGCTTATACCCAAATCAAAGTAACACGTCTTAACCCAAACTGCACAAGTAACGTTCATTCAGTGTTTTCAACTATCTAAGAGTTGCCTGTAACTCAGGGAGTAGACATGCTTTTCTGCTTAGGTACCCTTATAGATGGGAACTTCCCTACATTGTAGCATGCGTTTTAGCTGAAATACAGCTACTTCTTTGTACATCGTTTCCAAAACTAAGAACAGTGCATGGCCGGCTAATGCCCTGCTTATACCCAAATCAAAGTAACACGTCTTAACCCAAACTGCACAAGTAACGTTCATTCAGTGTTTTCAGCTATCTAAGAGTTGCCTGTAACTCAGGGAGTAGACATGCTTTTCTGCTTAGGTACCCTTATAGATGGGAACTTCCCTACATTGTAGCATGCGTTTTAGCTGAAATACAGCTACTTCTTTGTACATCGTTTCCAAAACTAAGAACAGTGCATGGCCGGCTAATGCCCTGCTTATACCCAAATCAAAGTAACACGTCTTAACCCAAACTGCACAAGTAACGTTCATTCAGTGTTTTCAGCTATCTAAGAGTTGCCTGTAACTCAGGGAGTAGACATGCTTTTCTGCTTAGGTACCCTTATAGATGGGAACTTCCCTACATTGTAGCATGCGTTTTAGCTGAAATACAGCTACTTCTTTGTACATCGTTTCCAAAACTAAGAACAGTGCATGTCCGGCTAATGCCCTGCTTATACCCAAATCAAAGTAACACGTCTTAACCCAAACTGCACAAGTAACGTTCATTCAGTGTTTTCAGCTATCTAAGAGTTGCCTGTAACTCAGGGAGTAGACATGCTTTTCTGCTTAGGTACCCTTATAGATGGGAACTTCCCTACATTGTAGCATGCGTTTTAGCTGAAATACAGCTACTTCTTTGTACATCGTTTCCAAAACTAAGAACAGTGCATGGCCGGCTAATGCCCTGCTTATACCCAAATCAAAGTAACACGTCTTAACCCAAACTGCACAAGTAACGTTCATTCAGTGTTTTCAGCTATCTAAGAGTTGCCTGTAACTCAGGGAGTAGACATGCTTTTCTGCTTAGGTACCCTTATAGATGGGAACTTCCCTACATTGTAGCATGCGTTTTAGCTGAAATACAGCTACTTCTTTGTACATCGTTTCCAAAACTAAGAACAGTGCATGGCCGGCTAATGCCCTGCTTATACCCAAATCAAAGTAACACGTCTTAACCCAAACTGCACAAGTAACGTTCATTCAGTGTTTTCAGCTATCTAAGAGTTGCCTGTAACTCAGGGAGTAGACATGCTTTTCTGCTTAGGTACCCTTATAGATGGGAACTTCCCTACATTGTAGCATGCGTTTTAGCTGAAATACAGCTACTTCTTTGTACATCGTTTCCAAAACTAAGAACAGTGCATGGCCGGCTAATGCCCTGCTTATACCCAAATCAAAGTAACACGTCTTAACCCAAACTGCACAAGTAACGTTCATTCAGTGTTTTCAGCATCTAAGAGTTGCCTGTAACTCAGGGAGTAGACATGCTTTTCTGCTTAGGTACCCTTATAGATGGGAACTTCCCTACATTGTAGCATGCGTTTTAGCTGAAATACAGCTACTTCTTTGTACATCGTTTCCAAAACTAAGAACAGTGCATGGCCGGCTAATGCCCTGCTTATACCCAAATCAAAGTAACACGTCTTAACCCAAACTGCACAAGTAACGTTCATTCAGTGTTTTCAGCTATCTAAGAGTTGCCTGTAACTCAGGGAGTAGACATGCTTTTCTGCTTAGGTACCCTTATAGATGGGAACTTCCCTACATTGTAGCATGCGTTTAGCTGAAATACAGCTACTTCTTTGTACATCGTTTCCAAAACTAAGAACAGTGCATGGCCGGCTAATGCCCTGCTTTACCCAAATCAAAGTAACACGTCTTAACCCAAACTGCACAAGTAACGTTCATTCAGTGTTTTCAGCTATCTAAGAGTTGCCTGTAACTCAGGGAGTAGACATGCTTTCTGCTTAGGTACCCTTATAGATGGGAACTTCCCTACATTGTAGCATGCGTTTAGCTGAAATACAGCTACTTCTTTGTACATCGTTTCCAAAACTAAGAACAGTGCATGGCCGGCTAATGCCTGCTTATACCCAAATCAAAGTAACACGTCTTAACCCAAACTGCACAAGTAACGTTCATTCAGTGTTTTCAACACTCTAAGAGTGCCTGTAACTCAGGGAGTAGACATGCTTTTCTGCTTAGGTACCCTTATAGATGGGAACTTCCCTACATTGTAGCATGCGTTTTAGCTGAAATACAGCTACTTCTTTGTACATCGTTTCCAAAACTAAGAACAGTGCATGGCCGGCTAATGCCTGCTTATACCCAAATCAAGTAACACGTCTTAACCCAAACTGCACAAGTAACGTTCATCAGTGTTTTCA
>NW_023046514.1:140429-227237 GCF_011762505.2 Arvicanthis niloticus | reverse complement strand
GGAAGGATATCCATATGTGGAAAAGGGGAGTTCGTCCCTATGTTGGAATTTGGGGAGGACCTCCCCGTGGTGAACATGGGTAAGATGCTCTGTGTGGGACATGGGCCGAGGACATACCTGTTTTAAATTTGGGAGGACATACTTGTGTGGACATTTGGGAGGACCATCACTCTGGTGGGACAGTGGGAAAGAATGTCCCTGTGAGTGGACAGCAGAAAGGACTTCTCTTTGCGTGTACAATGGGAAGAAGTCCTTGGTGGACCACTGGATGGAGAGTCACCTGTGTTAGACACTGGAAAGGGGAACATTCTATGGTGGACAGGGAAGGACTGTCCTGTGGTAGACAGCAGGGAGGACCCCTCTGTGGTGGACAGTGTGAAGGACCTCCCTGTTGTGGACAGTAAAAGGATGTCTCTTTGTGCACATTGGTGAAGATGTCCATCTGCTGAAGGATGGAAAGACATCCCTGTGGTGGGACAGTGGAAGGACCTCCATGTGGTGGACAGGGGGGAAGATGGCTGTGTTATGGTCTTTGGAAAGACTGTCTTTCTGGTGAAAAGTGGGAAGGATGTCCATGTGGTAGACATGGGTAGGATGTCCCTGTGGAGGGCAGTGGGTAGAACGTCTCTGGTGGACAGTGGGGAAGGACATCCTCTTGTGGACAGTGGGGAGGATATTTCAGTGGTGAACAGTGGGAAGGACGTCTTTGTTGTGGACATGGGGAAGGATATCCCTGTGGTGGACAGTGGGAAGGATGTCCCTGTGGTGGGACATTGGGAAAGACATCTCTGTGGGGACATAGTAGAGGACCTCATTTAGTGGACATTGGGAAATACATTCCTGTTGTAGACAGCAGGGTGTACATTTCTGTGTGGACAGTGGAAAGGATATTCCGGTGTTGGACAGTAGAGAGGACTTCCCTGTGGTGGACAGTGAGAAGGAAGTACTTGTGGTGGACATTGGAAGGACGTATTATTGTCGATTGTTGGAAGGACGTCCCTGTTGTGGACACTGGGAAAGGCCTCCTTGTGGTGAACAGTGTGAAGGATGTCCGTCTGGGGATATTGGGGAGGGACTCCCTTTGGGGACAGTGGGATGTCCCTGTGTTGGAGAGAGGGGAGGTCGTCACATAGATGGACAGTGGTAGGACATCCCTGTGGTGGATAGTACAGTGGACCTCTCTGTAATGAACAGTGGGAAGAAGTTCCCTGTGGTGGAGTGTGGGAAGGACATTTATGTTGTGGATTGTGGAAGGACATACATTTTGCCAGCATTGGGAAGGACCTCTGTGTGTTCTACAGAGACAAGCATGTCCATTTGGTGGACAGTGGGAGGACCACCATGTGTGGACAATGGAACGATGTCCTGTGGTGGACAGAGGAAAGGACATCATTGAAGTGAATATGGGAAGTATGTTTCTGTTGTGGACAGCAGGGGTGTACTTTCTATTGTGGACAGTGCGGTGGACATCCTTGTGGTGGACAATGGAAAGAGCATCCTGTGGTGGACAGTACAGAGGACTTCCTTGTGGTGCACAGTGGGAATAAGGTCCCTGTTTCGGAGAGTGAAATGGACATGCCTATTTGGACAGGGCGGAGGACATCCCTGTAGTGAACAGTGGAAAGGACATCCCTGTGGTGGACAGCAGAGAGGACTTCCCTGTTGTGGACAGTGAGAAGGAGGGCCATGTGGTGGACATTGGAAGGACATATATGGTGTGGACTGTGGGAAGGACGTCCCTGTTGTGGACATTGGGAAAGATATTTTGGTGGACAGTGGGAAAGATGACACTCTTGTGGACAGTGGGGTGGATGTCCCTGTGGTGGAAAGTGGGAAGGACATCCCTGTTATGGACTGAGGGGAGGTTATCACTGAGGTGGACAGTGGGAAGCATGTCACTGTGGTGTACAGCTGTGATGACCTATCTCTTTTGAATTGTGGGAAGGATATCCCTCTTGTAGTCAGTGGGGAAGACATCCCGGTGGTGGAAGTGGGGAGGATTTCACTGTGATGTACAGTGGGGAGAATGTTATTGTGTTTCACTGGAGAATGTCCCTGTGGTGCATAGTTGGAAGGATGTCCATATGGTCGAGAGTGAGGATGACATCTCTGTGGTGGACAGTGGTTAGGACATCCCTGTTTTGCACAAGAGGATGTCTCCATGGTGGACAGTGGGGAGGATATTCCTGTTGTTTATATTGGAAAGGACTTTGCTGTGTTTGATAGTTGGGAGAACATTCATGTTGTAGACAATTATGAGGTTCTCCCTGAGGTGGGCAGTAAGTAAGACGTCCCTCTGGTGGACAGTGGGGAGGACTTTTCTCTTTTGGACAACTGAGAGGACGTTACTGTGGTGGACAGTGTGAATGACGTCCCTTTGGTGGACAGCAGGGAGGACCTCTGTTTGGTGGACAGTGGTAAAGATTTCCCTGTGATTGACAGTGATGAGGATGTTTCTGTGGTGAAGGTGGAAGGACGTCCCTGTTGTGGACAATGGTGAGGACCTCCCTGTCGTGGATATTGGGAAGAACATCCCTGTTGTGAACACTGAAAAGAATGTTTCTGTGGTGGACAGTGGAGAGGACCTTCTCATGGTGGAAAGTGGAAAGGACATCACAGTGATGGACAGTGGTGAGGAGGTTTCTGTGGTGGACAGTGGTGAGGAAGTTTCTCTGCCGCAAAGAAAACCATCCCTTTGGTGGACAGTGGAAAGTACACCTCTATGGTGGACAGTAGAGAGAAACACACTCTGGTGGACAGTGGGAAGAAAATTTATGTTTTGGACAGTGTGGAAGTAAGTCCTGTGGTCAATATTTGAAGGACCTCGTTGTGGTGGACAGTGGGGAGGACATTTCTGTTGTGGACAGTGGGATGGACGTCTCTGTGGCAGAATGTGGGGAGGACATCCCTTTGGTGGACAGTGGGGAGGACATCTCTGTTGTCTACAGTGGGAAGGACATCTGTGTGTGGAGGTCCACTCTGTAGTGAACATTGTGGAGGAAGTCAATGTGGTGGACAGTGGAAAGATGTCCCTGTGATGCACATTTGTCAGGATGTCCCTGTTGTGCACAGGAGGATGTTCCTGTGGTGAACTGTGCAAGGACATCACTGTGCTGGACATTGGTGAAGATGACCCTGTGGTGGAGAGATTTATGGATGTCCTTGTGGTACACAGTGTACGTCCCTGTGGTGGACAGTGGGAAAGACCTTTCTCTGATGGACAATGGGGATGAAATCCCTGTGGTGGACAATTTTGTGGACCTCCCTGTGGTGAAAAGTGTGTAGAACATCCCTGTAGTGGACATGCGGGAGGACATTACTTTGGTAACGTGTGATAATAATGTCCTTTTTGTGGACAGTAGAAGGATGTCCATGTTGTGGACAAGAATAGTATGTCCCTATGGTGGACAGAGGATAAGACCTCCCTGTGTTAGACATGTGTAGGATGTCTTCGTGGTGGACAGTGGGGAGGGACATCCCTGTTTAGTAAGTGTGGAGGACATCCTAGTGTTGGACAGTGGGGAGGACATCACTGTGGTGGACATTGGGAAGAATATCCCTGTGGCGGTCATTGGAAAGGACCTCTCTGTGGTGTACAATGTGAAGGACGTCCTTCTGGTGGACAGAGAAGAGGATGTACCTGTGGTTTACAGTGGAAAGGACGTTTGGTGGACAGTCTGAATATAGTCCCTGTGGAGGAGGGCAGGGAGGATCTCGCTGTGCTGTACTTTGGGAAGGACATCACTGTTGCGGACAGTAAAAGGATGTCCCTTTTGTGCACATTGGGGAAGACGTCCCTCTGGTGAACAGTGGGAAGAACATCCCTGTGGTGGACAGTGGTGAGGACGACCTGTTGTGGAGAGTGGTATGGAATCTTGTGTGGTGGACTGCATGTCACTTTGCTGGACAGTGGGAAGGATGCCCATGTGGTGGACAATGCAAAGTATGTCCCTGTGACGTGCACAGTGGTGAGGACATCCTGTTGTGACAGAGGAGGATGTCCTTGTGGTAAGAAGTGGATGTGGACCACACTCCTGGTGGACTGGGTGTAGGACATCCTGTGAGAGTGGGATGGACGTATCAGTAAAGGACAGTTTGGAACAGATTTGTGTGGTGGACAGTTAGAAAGAAGTCATTGTGGTAAACAGTAGTAAGGAAGTCATTTTTGTGGACAGCAAAAGGATGTCCATGTGGTGGACAATGTGAAGAACATCCCGGTTTTAGAGAGTGGGGAGGTTCCCCCTTTGGAGGACAGTAAGTAGGACATCCCTGTGGTAGACAGTGGGGATGACGTCCTTGTAGTGCACAGGAGGATGTCCCTGTGGTGGACAGTTGGGAGAAACTCCATGTGATGGACAGTGGCGAGGACACTTCTGTTGTGGACAGTGGGATGGACGTCTCTGTGGAGGAATGTGGGGAGTATATCGCTTTGGTGGACAGTTGGTAGTGGTGAAAATTGGGAATAATGTCCATGTGGTGGACAGCAGGGAGGACATCTCTGTGGTCTACAGTGAGAAGGACATCTCTGTTGTGGACAGTGGAAAGAATATTCCTGTTGTGTACAGCTGTGAGGATGTCCCTGTTGTGCATAGGAGGATGTCTCTGTGGTGCAAAGTGCAGAGGATATTTCTTGGTGGACAGTGGGAAAGACATCCATGTGGTGGACTGTGGGAGGTCCACTCTGTAGTGAACATTGGGGAGGATGTCCTTGTGGTGGACAGTGGAAAGGATGTCGCTGTGTTGCACATTGGTCAGGATGTCCCTGTTGTGCACAGGAGGATGTCCATGTGGTGAAGAGTGGGAAGGAGGTCACTATGATGGACATTGGTGAAGATGACCCTGAGGAAGACAATTTAATGAATGTCCTTGTGGTACACAGGAGGAGATCCCTGTGTTAGACAGTGGGGAGGGTCTCTCTCTGATGGACAGTGGAGAGGAAATCCCTGTGTTGGACAGTTGTGTGGACCTCCCTGTAGGAAATGTGTGTAGAACATCCCTGTCCTGGACAGTGGGGAAGACCTCCCTGTGGTAAACTGTGAAAATAATGTCCTTTTTTTGGACATTGGAAGGATGTCCATGTTGTGGACAAAGGGAGTATGTCCATATGGTGGACAGTGGGGAGGACCTCACTGTGGTGGACATGTGTAGGATGTCTCTGTGATGGACAGTGGGAAGGATGTCCATGTGGTTGACAATGGGGAAGATGTTTGTGTTGTGGACAATGAGAAGGATGACGTTTTGGTGGACAGTGGGAAGGACTTCCTTGTTGTGGACTGTGGGGTAGGAACTCCTTGGCATTGAGAGTTGGGAGGATTTCCTGTGGTGCACAGTGGGTAGGATCTTTCTGTTGTAGACAGAGGAGTACATCACTCTTGTGTACAGTGGTATGGATGTTTCTGTAGTGGACAGTTGGGAACATATTTGTGTGGTGGACAGTTAGGAAGACGTTCTTCTGGTAAACAGTGGGAAGGAAGTCATTTCTTTGCAGACAGTGAAAGTATGTCCATGTGGTGGACAATGTGAAGGAAGTCCCTGTAGTAGACAGTGGGGAGGTTCTCTCTTTGGTGGAAAGTAAGTAGGACATCCCTGTGGTGGACAGTGGGTAAGATCTTTCTGTTATAGACAGTGGGATGGACGTCCTTGTGTACTACAGTTGGGAGTTTGTCCCTTTTGTGTACAGTGGGATGAATGTTTTTGTAGTGGACAGTTGGGAACATATTTGTATGGTAGAAAGTTAGGAAGATGTACTTGTGGTAAACAGTGGGAAGGAAGTCCTTTTTGTGGACAGCAAAAGGATGTCCATGTGGTGGACAATGTGAAGGATGTCCCTGTCATAGACAGTGCGGAGGTTCTCCCTTTGGTGGACAGTAAGTAGGATATCCCTGTGGTGGAAAGTGGAGAGGACGTTTCTGTTTTGGACAACTGAGAGGATGTTACTGTGGTGGACAGTGTGAAGGACGTTCCTGTGGTGGACATCAGGGAGGACCTCTCTGAGGTGGACAGTGGTAAAAATGTCACTGTGATAGACAGTGATGAGGATGTTTCTGTGGTGGATAGTGGAAAGTACACCTCTGTTGTGGACAGTGATGAGGACCTCCCTGTCGTGGATATAGGGGAAAGACATCCTGTGGTGAACATTGGAATGGATGTTTCTGTGGTGGACAGTGGAGGAGACCTCCTCATGGTTGATAGTGGATAGGAAGTCACAGTGTTGGACAGTGGTGAGGACGTTTCTACGGTGGACAGTTGTGAGAAAGTTTCACTGGTGTAAATGAAACTGTCACTTTGGTGGACAGTGGAAAGTACATGCTTTGGTGGACATTAGAGAGAAACACACTGTGTTGGACAGTGGGAAGAACATTTATGTTGTGGACAGTGGAAAAAAGTCCCGTTTTCGATATTGGGAAGGACCTCCTTGTGGTAAACAGTGGGAAAGATATCTGACTGGTGAACAGTGGGGAGGACATCCCTGTGGTGGACAGGGTAAAGGACATCCCTGTGGTGGACAGTGAAGAGGACTTTTCTGTGTTGGACATTTGGGATGACATCCCTGTGGTGAGTAGTGGGAAAGATGTTTCTTTGGTTGATAGTGTTGAGGATGTCCCTGTCATGGAGAGAACAGAGGACATCTCTGGGGTGGAGAGTGTTGCTGACCTCTCTGGTGTACAAAGGAGGATGTCCTGTGGTGAACAGTGGTGAGGATATCCCTGTTGTGCACAGGAAAATATCCCTGTTGTGCAAAGTGGGTAGGATGTCCCAGTGGTGAACAGTGAAAAGGATGACACTGGGGTGGACAATTTGAAGGATATCCCTGTGGTGGACAGTGGGAAGGCTGTCCCTTTGGTGGAAATCAGGGAAGACTTTTCTATGGTGGACTGTATGAAAGAAAACCTTGTGGTGGTCAGTGGGGTGGATGTCCCAGGGCTGGACAGTGAGGACAAAATTTTTGTGGGGACAGTTGAAATGACGTCCTGTGGTGGACAGTGGAGAGGACCTACCTGTTGTGGAGATTAGTGAGGACATGCCTGTGGTAGACAGTGGGTAGGTTGTCCTGTGGTGTACAGTGTGTTATTATGTTCCTGTGGTGGACACTTGGGAAGACGTCCCTGTGGTGGACAGTGGAGAGAACATTTCTGTGGTGGGCAGTTGGGAGGACATCCCATTGGTGGAGAGTGGAAAGGACATCACTTTGATGCAAAGTAGAGAGGAGCTTTCTGTGGTGGACAGTGAGAAGGATGTTCTTGTAGTGTGGAGTACAGAAGACATCTCTGCGGGTGTACAGTGGTAAGAACATCCCTTTTGTGCACAGGAGGATGTCCCTGAGGTGTACAGTGGAGGAGCATCCCTGTGGTGGGCAGAGAAGAGGTCTTCCCTGTGTTGGACCATTGAAATGACATCCTTGTGGTTGACAGTGGGAAAGACGTCCCTTTGGAGGACAGTGGGGAGGATATCACTATGGGGTACAGGAAGAAGGATGTTCCTGTGGTGCACAGAGGGGAGGACCTCCCTGTGGTCTAAATTGTGTAGGATGTCCCTGTGGTTTACAGTGTGGAGGATATTGTGTGCGTGGACAGCGGTGAGGAGTCCCTTGTAGTGCATATTGTGAGGACAACCATGTTGTGGACAGTAGTAAGGATGTCCTTGTAGTACACAGGAGGATTTTTCTGTGGTGTACAGTTGGGAGGACCTCACTGTGGTGGACAGTGAGGAGAACATTTCTATTGTGGACAGTGGGATGGACATCTTTGTGGACTACAGTGGGGGGTATGACACTTTTGTGTACAGTGGGATGGATGTTTCTGTAGTGGACAGTTGGGAACATATTTGTCTGGTAGACAGATAGGAAGACATCCTTGTGGTAAACAGTGGGAAGGAAGTCCTTTTTTGGACAGCGAAAGGATGTCCATGTGGTGGACAATGTGAAGGATGTCCCTGTGGTAGACAGTGGGGAGGTTCTCCCTGTGGTGGACAGTAAGTAGGACGTCCCTGTGGTGGACAGTGGGGAGGACATTTCTGTTATGGACAACTGAGAGGAAGTTACTGTGGTGGAAAGTGTGAAGGACGTGCCTGTGGTGGACATCAGGGAGGATCTCGCTATGGTAGACAGTGGTAAAAAAAGTCTCCTTGATAGACAGTGATGAGGATGTTTCTGTGGTGGACAGTGGAAAAATCATCCCTGTTGTGGACAATGATGAGGACCTCCCTGTCATGAATATTGGGAAGGACATCCCTGTTGTGAACAGTGGAAAGGATGTTTCTGTGGTGGAGAGTGGAGAGGACCTCGTTATGGTGGAAAGTGGATAGGAAGTCACAGTGTTGGACAGTGGTGAGGACATTTCTGTGGTGGAGAGTGGTGAGGAAGTTTCTCTGGTACAAAGGAAACCGTCCCTTTGGTGGACAGTGGAAAGTACATCTCTGTGGTGGACAGTAGAGAGAAACACACTGTGGTGGACAGTGGGAAGAACATTTATGTTGTGGACAGTGAGAAGGAAGTCCCTGCTGTCGATATTGGGAAGGACCTCCTAGTAGTAAACTGTGGTAAGGATATCCCCCTGGTGTACAGTGGGGAGGACATCCCTGTAGTGGACAAGGTGAAGGACATTCCTGTGGTGGACAGTGAAGAGGACTTTTCTGTGTTGGACATTTGGGATGACATCCCTGTGGTGAATGGTGGGAAAGATGTTTCTTTGGTGGCTAGTGGGGAGGATGTCCCTGTCATGGAGAGTGCATAGGACATCTCTGGGGTGGAGAGTGTTGCTGACATTCCTAGAGTGCAAAGGAGAATGTCCCTGTGGTGAACAGTGGTGAGGATATCCCTGTTGTGCATAGAAAAATGTCCCTATTGTGCAAAGTGAGTAGGATGTCCCAGTGGTGAACAATGAAAAGGATGACACTGGGGTGGACAATTTGGATGATGTCCCTGTGGTGGACAGTGGGAAGGACGTCCCATTGTTTGACAACAGGAAGGATTTCTCTATGGTGGACTGTATGAAGGACGTCCTTGTGGTGGTCAGTGGTGAGGATGTCCCTGTTGTGGATATTGGGAAGTAGGTTTCTGTGGTGGACAGTTGAAAGACGTAGCTTTGGTGGACTGTGGGCAGAACGTCCCTTGGGTTGATAGTGGGAAGGACATCTCTGTGGTAGAGAATGGGTAGGATGTTCCTGTGGAGGGCAGTGTGTAGGATGTCACTGTGGTGGACAGCAGAGTAAACCTACCTGTGGTGGACACTGGGGAGGACATATCTGTGGTGGACAGTGGAAAGAACATCCCTGTTGTGGACAGTGAGGAAAATGTCCTTGTGGTGGACAGTGGAAAGTACATCACTTTGATGGACAGTAGAGTGGACCTCCATTTGGTGGACAGTGGAAAGGTGTTCCTGTGGTGGACACTTAGAAAGACATTTGTGTTGTGAACTGTGGTAAGAACATCTCTGTTGTGGACATTGGGAAGGATCTCCTTGTGGTGAACTGTGGGAAGAATGTCCATCTTGTGGACAGAGGGGATGACATCACTTAGGTGGACAGGACATTTATGTTGTGGATTGTGGGAAGGACGAGCATTTTGTGGACATTGGGAAGAACCTCCGTGTGATGGACAGTGGGAAGCATGTCCCGCTTGTGGACAGTGGGGAGAAACACCATGTGGTGGACAGTGGGAAGGACATCTCTATGGTGGACATAGGAGAAGACATCATTTAGTGGACATTGGGAAGTACATTCCTGTTGTGGACAGCAGGGTGTACCATTTCTGTGGTGGACAATGGGAAGGACATGTCTGTTGTAGACAATGCGGAGGATGTCCTGTTTGTGGACAGTGGGAAAGATATTCCTGTGCTGGACAGTAGAGAGGAATTCCCTGTGGTGGACAGTGAGAAGGAGGTCCCTGTGGTGGATATTGGAAGGACATATATGTTGTGGACTGTGGGAAGGACGTCACTGTTGAGTACATTGTGAAATCCCTTTTATGGTTAACAGTGGTAAGTATGTCCCTCTGGTGGACATTGCGGAGGAACTCCCTGTGGTGGACAGTGGGAAGGATGTTCCTGTGGTGGAGAGAGGGGAGGTCATCACTTAGGTGGACAGGGGTAAGGACATCCCTCAGGGGGATAGTAGAGAGGACCTCTCTGTGGTGAACATTGGGAAGAAGGTCCCTGTGCTGAAGAGTGGTAAGGACATTTATGTTGTGGATTGTGGGCCGACATACATTTTGTGGACAGTGGGAAAAACCTCCATGTGTTCTACAATGGCAAGCATGTCCCGCTGGTGGACAGTGGGGGCGACCACCATGTGGTCAATGAGGTGGACAGAGGGAAGGACATCCCTGTGGTGGACAGCAGGGAGGACCTTTCTGTTTTCAATTGTGGGAAAGACATCTCTGTTGTAGACAGTGGGGAGGACATCCCTGTCGTGGACTTTGGGAAAGATTTCACTGTGATGGACCGTGGGGAGGATGTTACTGTGGTGCACTGGAGAACATCCTTGTGGTGCATAGTCAGAAGGAGGTCCATATAGTGTAGAGTGCGGAGGACATCTCTGTGGTGGACAGTGGTTAGGACATCCCTGTTGTGCACAGTTGGGAGGATATCCCTGTTGTTTATAGTGGGAAGACTTCACTTTGTTTGATAGTTGGGAGGACATCCTTGTTGTGGACAGTTGGGAGGATGTCACTGTGGTGACAGTGAAGATGATGGCCTGGTAGACAGTAAGAGCAACATTCTTGTGGTGCACAAGAGAATGTCTCTGTGGTGGACAGTGAGAAGGATGTCCTTGTAGTGGGGAGGGCAGAAGACATCACTGGGGTGTACAGTGGTAAGAACATCCCTGTTTTGCATAGGAGGATGTCCCTGAGGTGTACAGTGGAGAGGAGGTCACTGTGGTGGACAGACAGTAAGATGTTTCTGTTGTGGACAGTAGGGAGGACCTACATGTGGAGGACAATGTGTAGAATGTCCCTGTGTTTTACAGGGTGTAAGATATTCATATTGTGGACAGTGGTGAGGACGTTTCTGTTGTGAACATTGGTGAGGTCAACCATGTTGTGGACAATGGTAAGGATGTCCTTGTGGTACACAGGCAGATGTCCCTGTGGTGGACAGTGGGAAAGATATCTCTTTGAGGAACAGTGGAAAGAAAATCCCTGGGGTGGACACTTGGGGCCACCCTGTGGGGGACAGTGGAGAGAATGTTTCTGTGATGGACAGTGGGATGTACATGTTTGTTGTTGACAGTGCAGAGCACGTCAAGGTGGTGGACAGTGGAAAGGACATCCCTGTGGTGGACAGTAGATGGGACTTCCCTGTGGTGGACAGTAGATGGGACTTCCCTGTGGTGGACAGTGGGAAAGAGGTCCCTGTGGGAAAAACTTCACTGTGTTTGATAGTTGGGAGGGAATCCGTGTTATGGATAGTTGGGAGGATGTCCCTCTGTTCGAGAGTTGAGAGGATTTCACTGTGGTGGACTGTGTGGATTATGGCCTTGTGGACAGTAAGGACAACACTCCTGTGGTGCACAAGAGAATGTCTCTTTGGTGGACAGTGAGAGGGATGTCCTTTTTGTGGGAAGTGCAAAGATATCTCTCAGGTGGACAGTGGTAAGAACATCCCTGTTGTGCACAGGAGGATGTCCCTATGGTGTTCAGTGTGAAGGACATCCCTGTGGTGGACAGTGAAGAGGACTTCTCTGTGGTGAACCATTGACATGATGTCCTTGTGTTCGACAGAGGGAGGACATCCCTTTGTAAGACAGTGGGGGGACATCACTGTTGTGGACAGGCAGAAGGATGTCCCTGTGGTGGACATTGGGTACAATATCCCTGTGCTTTACAGTGCAGAGGATATTCCTGTGGTGGATGGCCATGAGGATTTCCCTGTAGTGCATATTGTTGAGGACAACCATGTTGTGGAGAGTGGTAAGGATGTCCTTGTAGTTCACAGGAGGATTTCCCTGTGGTGGACAGTTGGAAAGACAACTGTTTGGTGGACCATGGAAAGGACGTCCCTTTAGTGGACAGTTTGGAGGACCACACTTTGATGGACAGTGGGGAAGACATTTCAGTTGTGGACAGTGGAATGGACGACTCTGTGGAGGAATGTGGGGAGGACATCACGTTGGTGGAAAGTGGGGAGGAGGTTTATGTTGTGGAAAGTGGGAAGAATTTCCCAGTTGTGGATAGCAGGGAGGAAATCTCTATAGTCAACAGTGGGAAGGACATCACTGTTGAGGACAGTGGAAAGAATATTCCTGTGGTGCACAATTGTGAGGTCATCCCTTTTGTGCATATGAGGATGTCTCTGTGGTGCAAAGTGAGGAGGATGTTCTTTTTGTGGACAGTGGCAAAGAAGTCCATGTGATGGACTCTGGGGAGGTCCACTCTGTAGTGAACTTTGGGGAGGATGTCCGTGTGGTGGACAGTGGAAAGGATGTCCCTGTGGTGCACATTGGTCATGATGTCCCTGTTGTGCACAGGAGGAATTCCCTGTGGGGAACAGTGGTAAGGAAGTTATTGTGCTGAACATTGTTGAAGATGACCTTGTGGGGGACAGTTTTATGGAACTTCTTGTGGTATACAAGAGGACGTCCCTGTGGTGGACAGGTGGGAGTACATCTATCTGATGGACAGTGGGGAGGAAATCCCTGTGGTGGACAGTTGGGTGGACCTCCTTGTGGTGGAAATTGTGTAGAATATCCCTGTAGTGGACAGTGGGGAGGACATTGCTGTGGTAAATTGTGGGAATAATGTCTTTTTGTGGCCATTGGAAGAATGTCCATGCTGTGGACAAAAGGAGTAAGTCCCTAAGGAGGACAGTGGGGAGGACCTCCCTGTGGTGGACATGTGTAGGATGTCTCTGTGGTTGACAGTGGGGAAGACATCCCTGTTTGTTAAGTGGGGAAGACACCCTTGTAGTGGACAGTGGGAAAGGTTTCTCTCTGGTGGACATTCGGAAGATTGTCCCTGTGGTGTACAGCGGAAAGTACATCTCTGTGGTGTACAATGGGAAGGACATCCCTCTGGTGGACAGTGGAGAGGATGTACCTGTGGGGGACAGTGGGAAGCACGTTCTATTGTGGCCATTGGGAAGAATATTTCTGTGGTGGAGAGCAGGGAGGACCTCTCTGTGGTTGACAGTGGGACTGACATACCTGTTGTGGACAGTAGAAGGATGTAACTTTTGTGCACATTGGGGAAGATGTCACTCTAATTAACAGTGGAAAGGGCATCCCAGTGGTGTACAGTGTTGAGGAGGACCCTCTGGTGGACAGTGGGAACGATGCCCCTGTGGTGGACATCAAGTAGGACCTCACTTTTGTGGACAATGTGATGGACGTCCCTTTGGTGGACAATGTAAAGTATGTCCCTGTGGTGCACAGTGGTGAGGACATCCCTATTGTGCACAGGATGATGTCCTTTTTGTGGACAGTGGGGAGGACCACACTCTGGTGAACTGTGGTGTAGGATGTCCCTGTGATGGAAAGTGGGAAGGATGTCCATGTGGTGGACAATGGGGAAGAGGTCTGTGTTGTAGACAGTGGGAAGGATGTCTATTTGGTGAACAGTGGGAATGATGTCCCTGTAGTGGACTGTGGAGAGGAAATCCTTGGGGTGGACAGTTGGGAAGATGTCTCTGTTGTGGACAGTGGGTAGCATTTTTTGGTTGTGGACAGTAGGATGTACGTTCTTGTGGAGGACAGTGGGGTGTACGTCCCTGTTGTGGACAGTGGGATGGATGTTTCTGTTGTGGACAGTTGTGAATATATTTGTGTGGTGGACAGTTAGGAAGATGTCCCTGTGGTAAACATTGGGAGGAAAGTCCTTTTTGTGGACCGTGAAAGAATGTCCATTTGGTGGACAATGGGAAAGACATCCCTGTTTTAGACAGTGGGGTGGACATCCCTGTGGTGGACAGTGGGGAGGATGTTACTATGGTGCACTGGAGAACGTCCTTGTGGTGCACCATCAGAAGGATGTCTATATGGGGGAGAGTGTGGAGGACATCTCTGTGGTGGACAGTGGTTAGGACATCCCTGTTGTGCCAAGTGAGGAGGATGTCTCTTTTTACAGTGGGAGAACATCACTGTGTTTGATGGTTGGGAGGACATCCCTGTTGTGGACAGTTGGGAGGATGTCACTGTGGTGGAGAGTTGAGGGGATTTCACTGTGGTGGACAGTGCAGATTACAGTCTTGTAGACAGTAAGAGCAACATTCCTGTGATGCACAAGAGAATGTCTCTTTGGTGGACAGTGAGAAGGATGTCCATGTAATGGGGAGTGCAAAGGACATCTCTGGGGTTTACAGTGGTAAGAACATCTCTGTTGTGCACAATAGGATGTCCCTGTGGTTTACAGTGGGGAGGACATCACTTTGGTGGACAGGCAGAAGGATGTTGCTATTGTGGAAAGTGGGGAGAACCTCCCTATGGTGGACAATGGGAAGGAGCTTCCTGTGGTGGACTGTGGGAAGGACATATATGTTGTGTACAGTGGGAAGGACGTCCCTATTGTGGACGTTGGAAAAGACTTCTTTGTTGTGGACAGCAAAAGGATGTCCATTTGGTGGACAATGGGAAGGACATCCCTGTTTTTGACAGTGGGGAGGACATCCCTGTGGTGGACAGTGGGGAGGATGTTACTGTGGTGCACTTGAGAACATCCTTGTGGTGCATAGTCATAAGGATGTCCATATGGTGTAGAGTGAGTAGGACATCTCTGTGTTGGACAGTGGTTCGGACATTCCTGTTGTGCCCAGAGGGAAGTTGTCCCTGTTTTTACAGTGGGAGGACTTCACTGTGTTTGATAGTTGTGAAGACATTCCTGTTGTGGACAGTTGGAAGGATGTCACTGTGGTAGAGAATTGAGAGGATTTCACTGTGGTGGACAGTGCAGATGCCGGCCTTGTAGACAGTAAGAACAATGTTCCAGTAGTGCACAAGAGAATGTCTCTTTGGTGGATGGTGAGAATGATGTCCTTGTAGTGGGTAGTGCAGAGGACATACCTGGGGTGTACAGTTGTAATAACATACCTGTTTTGCACAGGAGGATGTCCCTGAGGTGTACAATGGGGAGGAAATCACTGTTTTGGACAGGCAGAAGAATGTTACTTTTATGGACAGTGGGGAGGACTTCCCTGTGGTGGTAAGGATGTCCTTGTAGTACACAGGAGGATGTCCTGGTGCTGGACAGTGGTGTGGACATCCCTGTAGTGAACAGTGGTGAGAACGTTTTTGTGGTGCATAGGAGAAGGACTCTTTGGTGGACCTTAGGAAGGATTTCCCTGTTCGAGAGTGCAGAGGACATCTCTTTGGTGGACAATGGTGAGGACCTCCCTTGTGTGCACTGGAAATGTCCCTGTGGTGCACAGTAGTGAGGATGTCCCTGTTGTGAACAGGAGATTGTTGCTGTGGTGTACAGTAGGGAAGATGTCCCTGTCTTGAACAGTGTGAAAGAACACCCCAGTGGTGGACATTGATGAGGATAACCCTGTGGTGGAGAGTGGGGAAACATCCCTGTGGTGCACAATGGGGTTTAAGACTCTGAGGTAGATGGGGAAAGATGTCACTGTGGTGGACAATTTGGAGGATGTCCCTGTGGTGAACAACTGGAAGGACGTCCCTTTGATGGACAGTGGGAAGGATGTCCCTGTGGTAGACAGTGGTGAGGATGTCCATATGATGGACAGTGGGGAGGATGTACATGTGGTGGACAGTTGGAAGAATGTCCCTGTAATGGACTTTGGGAAGGACATCCCTTTTGTGGACAGTGGAAAGGACGTCACTGAGGTGGACAGTGGAAAGGATGTCCCATTGATGGACAGTGGAAAGAACATCCCTGTGGTGGACAGTGGGAAGGACATCCCTGTTGTTGACAGTGGGGAGGATGTCCTTGTGCTGGACAGTGGGCAGGTTGTCCCTGTAGTAAACAGTGGTGAGGATGTTTCTGTGTTGCACTGGAGAATGTCATTTTGGAGGATTGTGAGAAGAATGTCCCTGTTTTGGAGAGTGCAAAGGACATCTCTGGGGTTGACCGCGGTGAAGACGTCCGTGTTGTGCACTGGAAGATGTCCCTGTGGTGCACAGTTATGAGGACAACCCTGCTGTGCACAGGAGGATGTTTCTGTGGTGTACAGTGGGGAGAATGTTCCTGTTTTGAATAATGGGAAAGAACACACCTGCAGTAGATATTGGTGAGGATGCCAGTGTTGTGGACAGTAGGGAAACATCTCTGTGGTGGACAGTGGGGTAGATGTCTTTGTGGTTGATGTGGGAAAGATGTCCCTGTGGAGAAGAGTCCTGAGGACAACTCTGTTTTGGACATTTGTGAGAACATTCCTGTGGTGGACATTGGGCAGGATGTCCCTGTGGCTGACAGAGTGTAGGATGTTCCCTTGGTGGACATTGGGAAGGTGGTTACTGTGGTGAACAGTGGGAAGGATGTCTTTGTGGTGGACAGTGGAAAGGACATCAATGTGGTTGACAGTAGATAGGACCTTCCTGTGGTAGACAGTGGGAAGGATGTCCCTGTTGTGGGCAGTGAGAAGGACTTTTATGTTGTGGACAGTAAAATGGATGTCACTTTTGTGGACATTGGGAAGGAACTCCTGGTGGTGAACATTGTGAAGGATATCTCTCTGGTGGACAGTTGGGAGGACATTCCTGTGGTGGACAGTGTGAAGAACATCTCTGTTGTGGACAGTGAAGAGGAACTATCTGTGTTGGACAACTGGGATGACATCACTATGGTGGACAATGGGAAGGATGTCTTTTTGTGGAGAGTGTGGAGGACATACCCATGGTGGACAGTGTGGAGGATGTCCCTGTGGAAGACAGTGTTAAGGACATCCCTGTGCTGGACAGTGATGAGGACGTCCCTGTGGTGGACCGCGGTGAGGATGTTTTTGAGGTGCACAGGGAAATATTATTTTGGTGGTCCTTGGAAAGTATGTCTCTGTTTTGGAGAGTGCAGAGTACATCTCTGGGGTGGACAGTGGTGAAGACGTCTATTGTGTTCACCAGAAGATGTCCCTGTGGTGCACATTTGTGAGGACATCCTTGTTGTGCACAGGAGGATGTCCATGTGGTGCATAGTGGGGAGGATGTCCCTGTGGTTTCCAGTGGGAAGGACGTCCCTGTGTATGACAGTTGGGAGGAAATCCCTGTGGTAGACTGTGAGAAGGATGTCTCTGCGGTGGACATTGGTGAGAGAATTTCACTGTGGTGGACAGTCGGGATGATGGCCTTGTGGACAGTGGGGAGGCCTTTCCTGTGGTGCACAAAAACGTCTCTTTGGTGAAAAGTGGGAGGATTTCCCTGGAGTGGAGAATGCAGAGGACATCTCTGTGATGGACAGTGGTAAGAACATTTCTGTTATGCACAGAAGAATGTCCCTGTGGTGCTCAGTGGAAAGGATGTTCCTCTGTTGAACAGTGGGAAGGATTTCCCTGAGATAAACATTGGTGAGGAAGACCCTGTGATAAATAGTGGTAAGGATGTCCCTGTGGTGTACAGCAGGGAGATCCTTTCTGTGGTGGACAGTGGGTAAGATGTCCATGTGATGGAAAGATGGGAAGTAGTCACTGAAGTGGTCAGTGGGAAGGACATCCCTGTGGTATAATTTGGTTAGTACTTCACTGTAGTGCACACTGAGAAGGACATCCCTGTGGATTACACTTTGGAGGACATCCATGTGGTATACTATGGGGAGGATCTCCCTGTGGTGGACAGTGGGGTGGATGTCCATGTAGTCAACAGTTGGAAGGATGTGCCTGTGGTTTACTGTGGGAAGGACATTTCTTTGTTTTATGGTGGGAAGGACATCCATGTTGTGGAGAGTGGGGAGGACCTCCCTGTGGTGGACAGGAGGAAGGATGACCCTGTAGTGGACACTGGTGAGGATGCCCCTGTGTTGGACCATGTGGAACACATCCCTGTGGTGGACAGTGGTGTGGACTTCCCTGTGGTTGACACCGGGGAGGATGTCCCTGTGGTAGACATTTGACAGGATGTCGTTCTGGTGGACAGTGGGAAGGAAGTCCTTGTTGTGGACAGTAATAAGGACTTCCCTTTGGTAGTCTGTGGGGAGTACGTTTCTGTGCTGTACAGTGTGGAGGATGTCTTGTTGTGGAAAGTGGTGAGGACGTTTCTCTGATGCATAGGAGAACTTCACTTTGATGGACATTGGGAATGATGTCCCTGTCATGGAGAGTGCGGAGAACATCTCTGGGGTAGACAGTGGTGAGGATATCCATGGTGTGCACAGGACAATGTTCCTTTGGTGAACAAGGGTGAGGACATCCGTGTTGTGCACGGGAGGATGTCTCTGTGGTGCACAGTGGGTAGAATGTCTTTGTGGTGAACTGTGAGAAGGACGTCCTTGTGGTGGACAGCTGGGAGGAAATCTCTGTGGTGGACAGTGGGAAGGACGTCCCTGCTGTGGACAGTAGAAAGGACTTATTTTTGGTGGACAGTGGGGAATATGTTCCTTTGGTGGACAGTGGGGAGGACGTCCTGTGTTGGACAGTGGTGAGGACGTTTCTCTGGTGCAAAGGAGAATGTCATTTGTTGGATGTTGGAAATGACGTCCCTGCCATGGAGTGTGTGGAGGTCATTTCTGGGGTAGACAGTGCTGTGAACATCCCTGGTGTGTACAGGAAAATGTTCTTGTGGTGCACAAAGTTGAGGACATCACTGTTGTGCCCTGGAGGAGGTCCTTATGGCGCACAGTGGGGAGGATGTCCTTGTGGTGAACAGTGAGAATGATGTCCCTGTGGTGGACAGCTGGGAGGACCTCTCTGTGGTTGACAGTAGGAAGGACCTCCTCATGGTGGACAGTGTTTAGGATGTCCATATGGTGGACAGTGGGGATGACATCCCTGTTTTGGACAGTGAGGAGGGCATTACTCTTGTGGACAGTGGGAAGGACATCACTGTGGTAAACAGCAAGGAGGACCTCTCTGTGGTTGACAATGGGAAAGATGTCCCAGTGATGGAAAGTGATGAGGGCGTTTCTGTGTTGGACAGTGGATTGGAGGTTTTTTTTTTGGTGGACAGTGGAGATGACCATCCTGTGGTGGACAGTGTGGTGTTCATGCCTGAAATGGACAGTGATGAAGACCTTTATGTGGTGGACAATAGGAAAGACTTCCTTGTAGTGGAGAGTGGGGAAGATGCTTCTGTGGTGGAGAGTGGGGAGGACATCCCTCTGGTTTACAGTGGTGAGGAAGTTCCTCTGGTGGACACTGGGGAGAATTTTTCTGTGGTGGTATGTAAAGAGGACATCCCTGAGGTGTACAGTGGAGAACATTTCTCTGTTTCATACAGTGAGGAGGACAACCCTACGGCAGACAGAGGTGAGGAAGACCCTGTGGTGGACAGTGGTAAGGATGCCCCTGTAGTGGACTGCAGGGAGAACCACACTTTGTTGGACAGTGGGAAGGACGTCCCTGTGGGGGACAATGTAAAGTATATCCCAGTGGTGCAGGAGTGGTGAGGACATCCCTGTTGTGCACAGGAGAATGTCCTTGTGGTGGACAGTGTGGAGGACCACACTCTGGTGGATGGTAGGGTAGGACGTCCCTGTGGTGGACAGTGAGAAGGATGTCCATATGGTGGACAGTGGGGAAGATGTTCGTGTTGTGGACCATGGGAAGGATATTCCTTTGGTGGACCATGGGAAGGACGTCCCTGTGGTGGAATGTTGGGAGGAACTCCTTGCAGTGGACAGTTGGGAAGATATCCCTGTCGTGGACAGTGGTTAAGACCTTTCCATTATGGACAGTTGGATGGACATCAAAGTGGTGGACAGTGGGGAGTATGTTTCTGTAGTGGACAGTTGGAAACATATTTATGTGGTGGACAGTTAGGAAGATGTTCCTGTGGTAAACAGTGGGAAGGAAGTCCTTTTTGTGGACAGGGAAAGGATGTCAATGTGGTGGACAATGGAAAGGACGTCCCTGATGTAGACAGTGGGGAGGTTCTCCCTGTGGTGGACAGTAAGTATGACATCCCTGTGGTGGACAGTGGGGAGGACGTTTCTGTTTTGGACAACTGAGAGGACGTTACTGTGGTGGACAGTGTGAAGGACATCACTGTGGTGGACAGCAGGGAGGACCTCTCTGTGGTAGACAGTAGTTAAGATGTCACTGTAATAGGCAGTGATGAGGATGTTTCTGTGGTGGACATTGGAAAGGACTTCCCTGTTGTGGACTTTGGTGAGGACCTCAGTGTTGTGGATATTTGGAAGGACATCTCTGTGGTGGACAATGCAAAATATGTCCCTGTGTTGCACAGTGGTGAGGACTTCCCTCTTGTTCACAGGAGGATGTCCTTGTGGTAGACAGTGGGGAGGACCACACTCTGGTGGACTGTTTGGTAGGACATCCCTGTGGAGGACTGTGGGAAGGACGTCTATATGGTGGACAGTGGTGAAGATGTCTGTGTTTTGGACAGGGGGAATATTTTCCCCTTGGTGGACATTGGGAAGGAAGTCACTGTGGAGGAATGTGGGAAACAACTCCTTGGGGTGGACAGTTGGGAAGATGTCCCTGTGGTGGACAGTGGTTAGGAACTTTCTGTAGTAGAGTGGGATGGACATCCTTGTGGAGCACAGTGGGGAGTATGTCCCTGTTGTGTACAGTTGGATGGATGTTTCTGTAGTGGACAGTTGAGAACATATTTGTGTGGTGGACAGTTAGGAAGACGTCCTTGTGGTAAACAATGGGAAGGAAGTCCTTTTCTGGACAGTGAAAGGATGTCCATGTGGTGCACAATGGGAAGGATGTCCCTGTTGTAGAGAGTGGGGAGGTTCTCCCTGTGGCGGATAGTAAGTAAGACGTCCCTGTGGTGGACAATGGGGAGGACGTTTCTGTTTTAGACAACTGAGAGCACGTTACTGTGGTGGAGGATGTCCCTTTGGTGGACAGCAGGGAGGACCTCAATGTGTTGGACAGTGGTAAAGATGTCCCTGTGATAGGCTGTGATGAGGATGTTTCTGTGGTGGACAGTGGAAAGGAAGTCCCTGTTGTTGACTGTGGTGAGGACTTCCCTGTCGTGAATATCGGGAAGGACGTCCATGTGGTAAACAGTGGAATGAATGTTTCTGTGGAGGACACTGGAGAGGACCTCCTCATGGTGGAAAGTGGAAAGGACATCACAGTGTTGGATAGTGTTGAGGACGTTTCTATAGTGGACAGTGGTGAGGAAGTTTCTCTGGTTCAAAGGAAAATGTTCCTTTGGTGGACAGTGGAAAGTAAAGCTCTGTCGTGGACAGTAGAGAGAAACACACTGTGGTGGACAGTGTTAAGAACATTTATGTTGTGGACAGTGGGAAGAAAGTCCCTGTTGTTGATATTGGGAAGGAACTCCTAGTAGTGAACTGTGGTAAGGATATCCCTCTGGTGGACAGTGGGGAGGACATACTTCTGGTGGACAGGGGGTAGGACATCCCTGTGGTGGACAGTGAAGAGGACTTTTCTGTGTTGGACATTTGGGATGACATCCCTGTGGTGAATAGTGGTAAAGACGTTTCTTTGGTGGATAGTGGGGAGGATGTCCCTGTTGTGAAGAGTGCAGAGAGCAACTTTGGGGTGGAGAGTGTTGTTGACATCCCTGGTGTGCAAAGGGGGATGTTTTTGTGGTGCACACTGGAGAGGATTTCCCTGTTGTGCACAGAAAAATGTCCCTGTTGTGTAAAGTGGGTAGGATGTCCCAGTGGTGAACAGTGAAATGGATGTCATTGTCCTGGACAATTTGGATGATGTCCCTGTTGTGGACAGTGGGAAAGATGTCCCTTTGGTGGACAACAAGGAGGACTTCTCTATGGTGGACTGTATGAAGGACGTCCTTGTCGTAGTCAGTCGGAAGGATGGGCCTATTGTGGACAGTGGGGAGGATGTCTCTGTGGTGAACAATTGAAAGATGTACCTTTGGTGGACAGTGGGAAGGTTATCCCTGTGGTAGACAGTGGCTAGGATGTCTCTGTGGAGGACAGTGAGTAGAATGTTTCTGTGGTCGACAGTTGGAAGGACATCCCTGTTGTGGACAGTGGAAAGAATATTTTTTGGTGGACAGTTGAAATGACATCCCTTGGTGGACAGTGGAGAGGACATACCTTTGGTGGAGATTGGAGAGGACCTTTCTGTGGTAGACAGTGGGTAGGACATACCTTTGGTGGAGATTGGAGAGGACCTTTCTGTGGTAAACAGTGGGTAGGACGTCCCTATGGTGGACAGTGGGTAGCATGGTCCTGTGGTGGATACTGGGGAGAACATCCCTGTGGTGGACAGTGGAAAGAACCTCACTTTTGTGGACAGTCGAACGGACATCACTTTGATGGACAGTAGAGAGGACCTTTATGTGTTAAACAGTGGGAAGGAGGTCCCTTTGGTGGACAGTCGGAAGGATATTTATGTTGTGGACTATGGGAAGAACATCACTGTTGTGGATATTGGGAAAGACCTCATCGTTGTGAACTGTGGGAAGAATGTTTCTGTTGTGGACAGAGGGGAGGACGGCATTTAGGTAGACAGTGGGAAGGACATCCCTGTTGTTGACAGTGGGGAGGATGTCACTGTTTTGGACAGTGGTAAGGACATCCCTGTGGTGGACAGTAGAGAGGAACTTTCTGTGGTGAACCGTGGGAAGAAGGTAAATATGTTGGAGAGTAGGGAGGACATTTATGTTGTGGATTGGGGAAGGATGTCCTTGTTGTGGACATTGGGAAGGACCTCCGTGTGGTGGCCAGTGGGAAACATGTCCTTCTCGTGGATATTGGGGAGAAACACCATGTGGTGGACAGTAGGAAGGATGTCTCTGTGGTGGACATATGAAAGGACATCATTTAATGAACATTGGAAAATACGTTCCTGTTGTGGACAGCACTGTGTATCTTTCTGTGGTGGACAGTGAGAAAGACATGCCTGATGTGGACAGTGCAGAGAATGTCCATTTGGAGGACAGAGAAAAGGAAATCCCTGTGTTGGACAGTAGAAAGAACTTCCCTGTGGTGGACAGTTTGAAGGACATACCTGTGGTGGACAGTAGAGAGGACTTCCCTGTGGTGGACATTGGAAAGTAGGTTCGTGTGGTGGACCATGGAAAGAACATGCCTCTTGTGAACAGTGCGAAGGACATCCCTGTGGTGAACATTGGGAAAGACCTCCTTGTGGTGAGCAGTAGGAAGTATATGTCTCTGGTGGACATTGTGGAGGAACTCTTTGTGGTGGACAGTGGGAAGCATGTTCCTGTTGTGGAGAGAGAGAGGTCGTCAAATAGGTGGACAGTGGTAAGGACATAACTGTGGTGGATAGTAGAGAGGACTTCTCTGAGCTGAACTTTGGGAAGAAGGTCCCTGTGGTGGAGAGTGTGAAGAACATCACTTTGATGGACAGTGGGAAGGACATCTCTGAGGTAGACAGTGGTGAGGATGTTCATTTATGGACTGTGGGGAGGATTTTTTTGTGGTACACAGTTGGAAGAATGTCCCTGTGGTGGACTGTGGGAAGGACATCCCTTTGGTGTACAGTGGGTATGACGTCCCTCTTGTGGACAGTAGGTTGGACCTCTCTATGGTGGATAGTGTGAAGGATGTCCCTGTGTTTGACAATGGGAAGGATGACACTCTTGTGGAAACTGGAAAGGATGTCCCGGTGATGGATAGTGGGGAGGACATCCCTGTGGTGAACTGTGGTAAGGACCTTTCCATGGTGCACTGGAGAACATCTCTTTGGTGGACCGTGGTAAGGATGTCTCAGTTTTGGAGAGTGCAGAGGACATCTCTGGGGTGGACAGTGGTGAAGACATCCCTGTTGTGGACTGGAAGACATCCCTGTGGTGCACAGTGGAAAGGATGTTCCTGTGGTGAAGAGTTGGAAGGATTTCCCTGTGCTGGACATTGGTAAAGACGACCCTGTGGTAAATAGTGGTAAGGATGTCCTTGTGTAGGACAGAGGGGAGAACATTTCAGTGGTGGACAGTTGGTAGGATGTCCCTGTGATGGAAAGAGGGGAAGTCACTGAGGTAGTCAGTGGGAAGGATATTCCTGTGGTATAGAGTGGTGAGTACTTCACTGTAGTGCACACTGAGGAGGATATCCCTGTGGATTACACTGAGGAGGACATCCGTGTGTTGGACTATAGGGAGGAACCCCCTGTGGAGGATGGTGGAGAGGACCTCACTGTGGTGTACAGTGGAGTGGATGTTCATGTAGTCGACAGTTGGAAGGACGTCCCTGTGGTGGACTGTGGGAAGGACATTTCTTTGGTTTACAGTAGGAAGGACATTCATGTTGTGGACAGTGGTGAGGACATCCCTGTGGTGGACAGGAGGAAGGATGACCCTCTGGTGGAGATTGCTGAGGATGTCCCTTTGTGAGACCATGTGGAAAACATCCCTGTGGTGGACAGTGGTGTGGACGTCCCTTTAGTTGACACTGGGGAGTATGTCCCTATGGTAGACAGTTGGAAGGATGTCTTTCTGGTGGACAGAGGGAAGGAAGTCCCTGTGCTGGATAGTTGGAAGGACATCCCTGTTTGGGACAGTGGAGAGGACTTCCCTTTGTTGGACAGTAGAGAGGACGTCCCTGTGGTGGACAGTGGGTAGGATGTCATGTGGTTGACAATGATGAGGACATTTCTCTGGGGCCAAGGAGAACATCCCTTTGGTGGACATTGGGAATGATGTCCCTGTCATAGATTGTGCGAAGAACATCTCTGGGGTTGACAGTGGTGAGGACATCCACAGTGTGCACAGGAGGATGTTCCTGTGGTGCACAAGGGTGAGGACATCACTATTGTGCATGGGAGGATGTCCTTGTGGTGCACAGTGGGGAGGATGTCCTTATGGTGAATAGTGAGAAGGACATCCTCTGGTGGACAGCTGGGAAGAACTCTCTGTGGTGGACAGTGGAAAGGACCAACCTGTGGTGGACAGTGGGAAAGATGTCCTGTTGTGGACAGTGGAAAGGACTTCTCTTTGGTGGACAGTGGGGAATACATTCCTTTGGTGGACAGTGGGGAGGACATCCTGTGGTTGACAGTGGTGAGGACTTTTCTCTGTTGTAAAGGAGAACGTCCTTTGGTGAACATTGGACAGTAAGAAGGATCTCCCTGTGGTGGACAGCTGGGAGGACCACTCTGTGGTTGACAGTACAAAGGACTTCCTTGTGGTGGACAGTGAGTTGGACATCCAGGTGGTGGACAGTGGGGAGAAAATCCCTGTTTTGGACAGTGGGGAGATGTTACTGTTGTGGACAGTGGGAAGGACATAGGTGTGGTGGACAGCAGGGAGGACCTCTCTGTGGTCGACAGTGGGAAAAATGTCCCAGTGATGGACAGTGATGAAGAGGTTTCTTTGGTGGACAGTGGCATAGATGTTTTGTGGTGGACAGTGGAGAGGAACTTCCTCTGGTAGACAGTGTGGTGGTCATGCCTGTGGTGGATAGTGAAGAGGACCTCCCTGTGTTGGAGAGTGTGGTGGACGTCCTTCTGGTCGACAGTGGTGAGGATGTTCCTCTGGTGGACACTGTGGAGAAAGTTTCTGTGGTGGTAAGTAAAGAGAACATCCATGAGGTGTACAGTGGAGAGTACTGCCCTTTGTTATACAGTGAGGAGGACATCCCTGTGGTGGACAGTGGTAAGGATGCTCCTTTGTTGGACATCAGGGACGACCTCATTTAGGTGGACAGTGGGAAGGACATCCCTGTGGTGGACAATGCAAAGTATGTCTCTGTGATGCACGGTGGTGAAGACATCCCTGTTGTGAGCCAGAGGATGTTCCTGTGGTGGACAGTGGGAAGGATGTTTATGTGGTGGACAGTGAGGAAGATGTCAGTGTTGTGGGCAGTGGGAAGAATGTCCCTTTGGTGGACACTGGAAAGGACGTCTCTGTTGTGTACTGTTGGGTTGAACTCCTTGGGATGGACAGTTGGGAGAGTATCCCTGTGGTGGACAGTGGGTAGCACCTTTCTGTTGTGGACAATTGGATGGACGTCCTTGTGGAGGACTGTGGGAAGTACGTCCCTGTTGTGTACAGTCGGATGGATATTTCTGTAGTGGCCAGTTGGGAATATATTTGTGTGGTGGACAGTTAGGAAGATGTCCCTGTGTTAAACAGAGGGAAGGAATTTCTTTTTGTGGACAGTGAAAGGATGTCAATATGGTGGACAACAGGGGGGACGACCCTGTTGTAGAAAGTGGGAAGGTTCTCCCTGTGGTGGACAGTAAGTAGGATGCCCCTGTTGTAGACAGTGGGGAGGACGTTTCTGTTTTGGACAACTGAGAGGATGTTAGTGTGGTTGACAGTGTGAAGGACGTCCCTGTGTTGGACAGCAGGGAGGACCTCTCTGTGGTGGAAAGTGGTAAAGATGTTCCTGTGATAGACAGTGATGAAGATGTTTCTGTGGTGGACAGTGGAAAGGACGTCCCTGTTGTGGACAGTGGTGAGGATGTCCCTGTCGAGGATATTGAGAAGGACGACCCTGTGGTGAACAGTGGAAGGGTTGTTTCTGTGGTGGGCAGTGCAAAGGACGTCCCTGTTGTGGACAGTGGTGAGGACGTCTCTGTAGTGGATATTGGGAAGGACGTCCCTGTGGTGAACAGTAGAAACGTTGTTTCTGTGGTGGACAGTGGAGAGGACCTCCTCATGGTGGAAAGTGAAAAGGAGGTCACAGTGTTGGACAGTGGTGAGGATGTTTCTGTGGTGGACATTGGTGAGGAAGTTTCTCTGGTGCAAAGGAAAACATCCCTTTGGTGCACAGTGGAAAGTACATCTCTGTGGTGGACAGTAGAAAGAATCATGTTGTGGTGGACAGTGGGAAGAACATTTATGTTATGGACAGTGGGAAGGAGGTCACTGTTGTCGATATTGGTAAGGACCTCCTTGTGGTTAACAGTGGTAAGGATATCCTTCTGGTGGACAGTGAAGAGGAATTTTCTGTGTTGGACATTTGGGATGACATCCCTGTGGGGAAGAGGGAAAGACGATTCTTTGGTGGATAATTGTGAGGATTTCCCTGTTGTGGAGAGTGCAGAGGACACCCCTGGGGTGGAGAGTGTTACTGACATCCATAATGTGCAAAGGAGGATGTCCTTGTGGTGCACAGTGGTGAGGATATCCCTGTTGTGCACAGGAAAATGTCCCTGTTGTGCATAGTGGGTAGGATGTCCCAGTGGTGAACAGTGAAAAAATGTCACTGTGGTGGACAATTTGGAGGATGTCCCTTTGGTGGACAATGGGAAGGATGTCCCTTTAGTGGACAACAGGGAGGACTTCTCTATGGTGGACTCTATGAAGGACATCCTTGTGGTGGACAGTAGGAAGAACGTCATTTTGGTGGACAGTGGTAAGGACGTCCATGTGGTAGACAGTGGGTAAAAAGTCCCTGTAGAGGGCAGTGGGTAGAACATCTTCGAGGTGGACAGTGTGAAGGACATCCCTGTTTTGGACAGTGGGGAGAATATTTCTGTGGTCCAAAGTTGAAATTACGTCCCTGTGGTGAACAGTGGAGAGGACCTACCCATGTTGGAGATTGGGGAGGACCTCCCCATTTTAGACAGTGGGTGGGACATCGCTGTGGTGGACAGTGGGTTGTACATTCCTGTGTTGGACACTGGGGAGGACATACCTGTGGTGGACAGTGGAAAGAAAATCCCTTTTGTGGACAGTGGGGAGGATGTCCCTGTGGTGGACAGTAAAATGGACATCACTTTGATGGAGAGTAGAGAAGACCTCCCTGTGGTGGACAGTGGGAAGGAGGTCCATGTGGTGGACAGTGGGAAGAACATTTATGTTATGGACTGTGGGAAGAACATCTCTGTTGTGGACATTGGGAAAGACCTTCTAGTGGTGTACTGTGGGAAGAATGTCCCACTTCTAGACAGAGGGGAGGATGTCACATAGGTGGACCATGGGAAAGACTTTCTGTGGTGTACAGTGGGGAGTACCTTTCTGTGGTGGACAGTTGGAAGGACATCCCTGTTGTGGACAGTGGGGAGGATGTCATTGTTTTGGACAGTGTTAAGAACATTCCTGTGGTGGACATTAGAGAGGACCATTCTGTGGAGAACAGTGGGAAGAAGTTCCATGTGTAGACAGTTGAGAGAATCTTTCTGTCGTGGACAGTGGGAAGGACATCCCTGTTGTGGACAGTGGGGAGGATGTCACTGGTTTGGACAGGGTTAAGGGCATCCCTGTGGTGGACAGAACTCCTTGTGGTGAACAGTGGTAAGGATGTCCCTCTGGTGGACATTAGGGAGGAACTCTCTCTGGTGGACAGTGGGAAGGATGTCACTTTGGTGGATAGAGGGGAGGTAGTCACAGTGGTGGACAGTGGTAAGGACATCCCTGTTGTGGATAGTAGAGAGGACCTCTCTGTGGTGAACAGTGGGAAGAAGTTCCCTGTGGTGGAGAGTTAGAAGGACATATATGTTGTGGATTGTGTAAAGGACGTACCTGTTGTGGACATTGAAAAGGACCTCTGTGTGTTCTACAGTGGCAAGCATGTCCCTCTGGTGAACAGTGGGGAGGACCACCATGTGGTGGACATTAGGAAGTACGTTCCTGTTGTGGACAGCTGGGTGTTCGTTTCTGTGGTGGACAGTGGGAAGGACATGCCTGTTGTGAACAGTACAGAGGCCTTCCCTGTGGTGGATATTGAAAAGAAGGTCTCTGTTGTGGAGAGTGAAATGGACATGCCTATTGTGGACAGTGCAGATTACCTCTCTGTGGTGAACAGTGGAAAGTATATTTCTGTGGTGGACAGGAGAGACGACTTCCCTGTGGTGGACAGTGGGAAGGATGACCCTTTTGTGACAGTGTGGAGGATGTCCCTGTGGTGGAAAGTGGTAAGGACATCACTGTTATGGTCTGACGGAGAATATCACTGAGGTGGACAGAGGTAAAGACGTCCTTGTGGTGGACAGCATGGAGGACCTTTCTGCTTTGAATTGTGGAAAGGACATCCGTGTTGTTAACAGTGGGGAGGACATTCCTGTGGTGGACAGTAGAGAGGACTTCACTGATTTGGACAGTGGGTAGGAGGGCCCTGTGGTGGAGAGTGAAAAGGATATGCCTGTTGTGGACAGTGCAGGGGAAATCCCTTTGGGGGACAGTGAAAAGGACATTCCTGTGGTGGACAGTAGAGACAACTTCCCTTTAGTGGACAGTGGGAAGGAAGTCCCTGTGGTGGACATTGGAAGGACATATATTTTGTGGATTGTGGGAAGGACGTCCCTGTTGTGGATATTGGAAAAGAAATTCTGTGGTGGATGTCGGGAAGGATGGGCAGTGGGGAGGACATCCCTGTAGTGGACAGTGGGAAGGAAATCCCTGTTATGATCTTGAAGACCTGTCTACATACACATAAAATCACATATATAATAAAGAGAAATTGCAAAAGGAACAAATCTATATAACTCTAGATTCACATTTCAACTTCAATCTTGTAATCACAAGATGTCATTTAACCTTGGGTGTATACATACTAAGTCCCACCCTCCAAGGCAGCATTTTCCCTTTGCCTCTGGGGTGGTCTCAGGAGTCAAGGCCTGCTGCTTCTTTAGCCTTGTAGAATAGCAGAAGACCTGGAGATAAAGAGTAGGGGGTTGTTCAGGCATCTGGATCTTCTCCAGTTGGCATCAGTCACAGGTGGTGATGGTGAACTTCAAGGAGGTCGGATGGTCCACAGCACCAGGAACAGTCTTTTAGTAGCCTGAAAAATCATTTCTCACACAAAATGTGCATTCTGGGTATGGAGCAAGAACAAGGGACACTCTAGCCAGCTCCAGTTCCCAAAGGTAGTTTAATTTTAGGGTTCTGTATATTCTCTCTACCTGTCCTGAGCTTTAGAGACAGTATAAACAGTGGAGCTTCTAATATCTCTGACAATTCCTGACTTACCTTAAAACTGCTATCTGATCTAATTACCTAGGACACTTGAAACCTCGAGAAGGTCCCTATTCTAGGCGGTTTTCTCCTAGGTATTTTTTTATCTACTCTAAGTCTTATTATTTCTCTGGCTCAGAACCTAAGGTCTCTTATACACTTTAAGTCTCTTGGCTGCTTGGTTGCACTCATATCTTAAGAGTCCATCTGTGTATTTAGCCTGGTAAATCCTTTGCTTTCTGGGGAGTATAGTTCTCCCTTCTTGTGTGCGCCATTGTCTATTTTAGGCCCCAAACCTGGGAGGGCTCCTGTATCAAGCCACTTGATCTGTCCGATTATTGCCTCAGGCTGGAGTCTCCTCCCTTTTTGGTATCCTGGGCAACAAATATTTACAGCTTCCGGTTTCATCAGGGTTTCCTCTCTTGACATATAGCCTTGCAGGCATGGACTGTGGCAAAAGCATACCTGTTGTCCATGCAGATGTTGGCTTTCTTGTCAGCCCCAAGTTCCAAGGTTGTTCTCTGCACCGATGATCTCAGGGGTGGGGAGTCAGTTCAGATGGCATGTGTCCACCACAGTAGCTCTGGCTTGTCTCTGACCAGCATGGGGAAAACTGCTCCCGTCTGTAAAGCAGGTTACCTTGGCTCCTGGCTGAAGTCAGTCTTTTATCCATTGAATTCTTGTCAGCTAGTTGCAGCCCAGGAAGTGTTGTATCTGGATGTCCATCCTAGGGAGTATCCCCTCAACCAGATAGGGGATAGGAGCAGCCTAGGATGACCATAAATGTATGGGATACCCAGCCCATCTCTTAGTCCACCATTTTCGGGTAGTCCATGAATACGTTTTGACCCATTGACCTGGAGGAAGCACCTGTGTCTATCAAAAGTTGGGTGGCTCCAAGCTGCCCCGTCTATCTCAATAGCCGTCTTCACACAGAGCTGTTATCTTCACCACTTGGGGTGTTTTTCGAGGCCTGGGATTTTCTGGCCCTGGCTTCTATTTGTTAGGGCCCTCTTGGACCCTGAAGCTGGCTCCTTTACTTGCAATGCACACACTGGTCTTTTTCAAAGAGTTTTATCTCTCTTTGATTGGAGTCCCTTTTTTCTGCTTTCTGTAAATTCTTTCCTGTCACCTTTCTCTTTCTTCACCTCTCTCTAGTCTCCTCTACTCCTCAATTCCTCTGGACTCACAGCAACTTATCTCTATTCTTCTTCTCTACTCTTTTCTTCTAGACTTATACTAAACCTTCTCTATTCCTCTTCTCTATTCCTTTCTTTTAAATCTTCTCTCACTTGTTATTACCATCAATCATTTTAATATGTAGTATACTTCCTAAATCTTTCAATGACTTATCTTGTAGTCTCTGTAGCCTCTGGAGCCTTGTCTACACTGACAGAATGTCTCTATGAGCTAGTCTAGAAAGGCTGTGGGTAACTTATCTGATCTCTGCTTAACCTCATGTGTCCTGATCAAACATAGTGGGGTCTCATGTAACCCTCTCTCTCAAGATCTATCAGCAAAATCTGGCATGGGCCTTTGGGTGTCCCTTACCTTCTGTCACATGAAGGTCTCAGTCACATCTGCTCCAAATTGACCTGCTGCTGACCACGGCCTGATCAATTGATGGGGTCACCAATCTGAAGAGCAGAACCTGCAAAGGTCTTGTGAAAGCAAGGCTTTTACCTTATTTATTGCTTTGAACTCTGTGTAGACTGATGCATTTGTGAGGCTGCATGACTGCTGTTCACATCACACTAGAGACCATAACCTAATTCAGTCTGCAAACAGTACCTTGTCCACAGGTGTAATGTGAGCTCACCTCTGAAGCTCTAAGAAAGAAGCCAAATAAGAATGAATAGCCTTATCTATAGCATTTCACAGCAAGGATTATTAAGATGTTGAAGGGCCACACAGTTATTAACAATTTTTAAAAGGCAACTTGAGTTACATTTGACACTTATTTGAATTTAAATTTTAACAAAATAGAAACTTTGGTAGAAGTGATATACAACAAGAACAATAAAGTAAACATTTTTATGTCTAACATAAGAGCACAAGTCTTCACCTCTTCTGTAATTTTATCTTGTCTGGACACTCATCTTTGAACCAAATCTTAATGAAAATCTCATATAAATAATGAAATTGTCTCAAAGAGTAATGGCTATAAAATCTATCAAAACTGAAGCATATATATACATATATATATATATATATATATATATATATATATATATATATATATATATTTCTGACTCAGGGCAGCCTATAACTTTTAAGCTGTAATTTTAGAAAAAAGCACTCCTTTACTTATTAAACTGGGAAAAATCATTATCAACTTCCTTATTACAGAAGCTAAAAAACTGCTGGCCCCCTTTTTTTCTGCTTTCTGCTGGTGCCCTTCTCCTAGCCACAGAGCAGGGTGAATTATCAGTTTTTCTTGTGTAAATCAAGACTGCCTCACAAGTAAGTTTTAAACTAAATTAAGTAAGGAGTTTTAACCAGTTCTTGTCTCTCTTTTTTTTAAAAAATAATTAATTCTCAGGTGAACAATCTTGCTGCGGCTATTTGTCTAGCTGTCCTGGCTCCACTGCCAGGTTTTTATCACCTGGGTTCTCATCTATCTTCATAGGCGGCAGGTGGAAAACCGCCATTTGTTGCACTAGTGGCCTCAAGGTACCCAGTACAGCCAGGAATACCAAACTAGGTAGCTGTTGCACGCTGTTGCTGTGCTGGGGAACCACGAGTTGTCACCTGCCAAGTGAGGACTGGGTGAGGGCACCCTCCATGTGCTGTTACCTGAAGCATACCCTACATGCGGTAGGCGGGCTGTAGGAACACGAACTGCGAGCACGAACCGAGGTAGCTGCCCCTTATTAAACGACCTGCCCGGCTTTCTGCAGCTGTATTCTTGTACCGGCGGCTTCATTCCTCTCTCTGCCGGCAATCATGTTACCTATTTTTAACTCAAGATGTTTAACACAGTAGATTAACAGCTAACACACAGATGATTTTCCAAGAAAAGACACACACATATAAAAAAAAACAACACAAATAGCTTACCCCTCTCACGGGTGGTACATAAAACACAGATAGCTCACCCCTGCCACGGGTGGCACAAATAACACTTAACTACATTTGGTCACGACCCCAGATGGAGAAGGATTCCACGTCTTCTCCCAAGTAGGAGCACTCAGTCTCTTGAAACCTGACAGTCAGATCCCCTGACCTTCTGGAAGGCCTCTTGCCTTTCAAGTAAGACGCCAATAACCAGACAACGCGGTCAGTCTTCACAGATTCAGATTTAACAGATTCAGACAACTTGGTCAGCCTATGCTGGACCAAGTCTACCAGATTTCTAACACGCCAGCAATGAACAACCCAAAAGTAGACACACTGCCATGAGAGCATAACAACCACGGTGGCCATTTCTGACCTTTTCTCTCTAGTTTTCATTGTTAACACACAAAAAGACTAACAAAAAACCCGTCTCAATCGCCAGTGCCAGCCAAGAGGGATTCCACGTCCTCTCCAGCACCTAGATGCAAACCTGTGCCAGCCTAGAGGGATTCCATGTCCTCGCTGGCACCTAGATGAACCCCCAAACGTCTCTGGGGGTGCAGCAGCTAGTGACTCTCCAGCACGTCTGCTAATCACTCATTTGTCTCCTCTCGAAACAAAAACGGTTTACTGCCCCTCACGAGACAGAAACAGCTGCCAGTCCAAACCGAAGTGCACTTTTCAGAAACCAAATAATTCAGACAGACGGGCACAAACAACTTAGAAACCAAATAACTTAAACAAACCTAGGCAAAACAGCACACGATTTAGGCAACCCTAGCACACGAGAAATCAGATGATTTAGGCAAACCCGCACATGAAAAACCAGAAATCAGTACATGAAAAACCAGGCAATTTATACAAAAGGTCACACAACAACCAGACAGAAAAACCGCGGTGTCCCTTTACCTCCCAGCGTGGTTCTTGGATTAAGGTGGTCGCATATCCCAGACGAGCCCCCAAATGAAGACCCCCATACTCGGGAGACCCTTCCTCAAGCCTCCGGAATCGCGACCACCCAAAAATCACAAGAAACCATACCTGGATGCAATCAGCAGAGGTTTATTAGGGGAGGAGCCAGCGGTCAAAAACGACAAGCTCTTTAGCTCCAAGAGCAGGGTTTTTGGCCCCGTGTGGTGGGTTAAAGAGTCTTTTATAGCATGGGGTGGGGGGAGGAAAGCATTTTCGCGCGCTTACACATGATTGGTTGTTTTTACAAATTTTGGACATAGCACTGGGAAGACCAAGGGAGGGGTAACCAAGAACAGTGGAACATTTCAGAGAATCTAGCCCAAATGATCTAGAGTCATGTGAGATCACTCTGCACACTCATTCTTCTCAAAAATGTGGTTTTCACCATGCTATTGTTTCCTATTCTGCCATTTCAGATTACTATCTTTACTTTTTCCGGCTATAGGGCTATGGCCCCACCTAGGTGGTAGCATCTTTATCTGTAGTCAGGAATGCCTTCCTGCCTTGGGTGAGGCTTGGGGAATGTAATCCAGCAAGTGTCCTTCACCTGGAATGTGAAGGCCTGAAATCTTATTTTCAGTTCCGCGTTCTGTAAGGTGGAAAAATCTACACATATTTCATAAAATGGCCTTTATAATTTTTCACTCTACAATCTGAGATGAGTATATCACTGTGGTGGACAGATGAAGGACTTCCCTGTGGTAGACAGCAGAGAGGACCTTTCTGTTTTGAAATGTGGGAAGGACATCCATGTTGTAGACAGTGGAGAGGACATCCCAGTGCGGGACAGTGGGGAGTAATTCACTGTGATGGACAGTGGGGAGGATGTTACTGTGGAGCACTGGAGATTATCCCTGTGGTGCATAATTGGAAGGATGTCCATATGGTGGAGAGTGCGGAGTACATCTCTGTGTGGACAGCGGTTAGGACATCCCTGCTGTGCACAGGAGGGTGTCCCTGTCATGTACAGTGGGAAGGACATCCCTATGGTGGACAGTGAAGAGGACTTCCCTTTGGTGCAACGTTGAAATGACGTCCTTGTGGTCGACAGTGTGAAGGACATCCCTTTGGAGGACAGTGGGGAGGACATCACTGTGGTGGACAGGCAGAAGGATGTCCCTGTGGTGGATAGAGGGGAGGACATCCCTGTGGTGGACAGTGGGTAGAATGTCCCTTTTGTTTACATTGAGGAGGATATTCTTGTCGTGGACTGCAGTGAGGACTTCACAGTAGTGCATATTTTTGAGGACATCTGTGTTGTGGACAGTGGAAAGAATATTCCTGTGTTGCACAGTTGTGAGGACGTCACTTATGTGCATAAGAGGATGTCCCTGTTTTTAAAAATAAGAGGATGTATCTCTGGTGGACAGTGGACAGGATGTCCCATTAGTGCACATTTGTCAGGATGTCCCTGTTGTGCACAGGAGGATGTTTCTGTGGTGAACTGTGACAAGGGCGTCACTGTGCTGGACATTGGTGAAGATGACCCCTTTGGTGGAGAGTTTTTTGGATATCCTTGTGGTACACAGTGTGCATCCCTGTGGTGGACAGTGGGGCAGACCTCTCTCTGATGGACAATGGGGATGAAATCCTTGTGGTGGACAGTTGGGTAAACCTCCCTATTGTGAAAAGTGTGTAGAACATCCTGGTAGTGGACAGTGGAAAGGACATCCCTGTGGTAAACTGTGGGAATAATGTTCTATTTGTGGACAGTGGAAGGATGTCCATGTTGTGGACAAGGAGAGTATGTCCCTATGGTAGACAGTGGGGAGGACCTCCCTGTGGTGAACATGTGTAGGATGTCTCAGTAGTGGAAAGTGGGGAGGACATCACTTTTTAAAGTGGGGGAGGTCATCCTTGTGGTGGACAGAGGGGAGGATATCTCTGTGGTGGAGAGTGGTAAGGAATCCCCTGTGGTGGACAGCAGGGAGGACCTCACTTTGCTGGACAGTGGGAAGGATACCCATGTGGTGGACCAAGCAAAGTATGTCCCTGTGGTGCACAGTGGTGAGGACATCCCTGTTGTGCACAGGAGGATGTCCTTGTGGTACAAAGTGGGGTGGACCACACTCTGGTGGACTGTGGTGTAGGATGTCCCTGTGGTGGACAGGGGGAAGCATGTCAATGTGGTGGACAGTGGGGAAGATGTCCATGTTATGGACAGTAGAAGGATGTCCCTTTGGTCAAAGTTGGAAGGACGTTTCATGGTGGACTGTGGGGGAGGACCTCCTTGTGGTGGACAGTTGCGAGGATATCCCTGTGGTGGACAGTGGGTAGGGTATTTTGTTGTAGAAAGTAGTATGGACATCCTTGTGGATGACAGTGGGGAATTCGTCCCTTTTGTGTACAGTGGGATGAATGTATCTGTAGTGGACAATTGGGAACACATTTGTGTGGTGGAACGTTAGGAAGACGTCCTTGTGGTAAACATTGGGAAGGAAGTCGTTTTTGTGGACAGCAAAAGGATGTCCACATGGTGGACAATGTAAATGAAATCCCTGTTGTAGAGAGTGGGGAGGTTCTCCCTGTGGTGGACAGTAAGTAGGACATCCCTATGGTGGACAGTGGTGAGTACGTTTTTGTAGTGCACAGGAGGATGTCCCTGTGGTGGACAGTTGGGAAGAACACCATGTGATGGACAGTGGGGTGTACATTTCTGTTGTGGACAGTGGGATGGACTTCTCTGTAGCAGAATGTGGGGAGGACATCGCTTTGGTGGACAGTGGGTAGTAAGTTTCTGAGGTGGAAAGTGGGAAGAATGTCCATGTGGTGGACAGCAGTGAGGACATCTCTGTGGTCTACAGTGGAAAGGACATCTCTGTTGTGGACAGTGGAAAGAATATTCCTGTGGTGCAGTTGTGAGGATGTCCCTGTTGTGAATAGGAGGCTGTCGCTGTGGTGGAAAGTGCAGGGGATGTTTCTTTGGTGGATAGTGGGAAAGACGTCCATCTGTTGGACTCTGGGGAGGTCCACAATGTAGGGAACTTTAAGGAGGATATCCTTGTGGTGGACAGTGGAAATGATGTTCATGTGGTGCACATTGGTCAGGATGTCCCTGTTGTGCACAGGAGGATGTCACTGTGGTGAACAGTGGGAAGGACGTCACTGTGCTGGACATTGGTGAAGATGACCCTGTGGAGGACAGTTTAATGGATGTCTTTGGGGTACACAGGAGGACATCCCTGTGTTGGACAGTGGGGAGGATCTTTCTCTGATGGACAGTGGAAAGGAAATCCATCTGGTGGACAGTTGTGTGGACCTTCCTGTGGTGAAATGTGGGTAGAACATCACGGTAGTGGACAGTCAGGAGGACATCACTGTGGTAAACTGTGGGAATAATGTCCTTTTTGTGGACATTGGAAGGATGTCCAGGTTGTGGACAAGGCGAGTGTGTCCATATGATGGACAGTGGGGAGGACTTCCCTGTGCAGGACATGTGTAGGATGTCTCTGTGATGGACAGTGGGAAGGATGTCCATCTGTTGGACAGTGGGGAAGATGTCTGTGTTGTAGATAGTGAGAAGGATGACTCTTTGATGGACAGTGGAAGGACGTCCCTGTGGTGGACTGTGGGGGAGGAACTCCTTGGGGTGGAGAGTTGGGAGGATATCCTTGTGGTGGACAGTGGGTAGGATCTTTTTGTTGTGGACAGAGGGATGGATGTCCGTGTGGAAGACAGTGTTTAGTATGTCCCTGTTGTGTACAGTGGGATGGATGTTTCTGTTGTGGACAGTTGGGAACATATTTGTGTGGTGGACAGTTAGGAAAACGTCCTTGTTGTAAACATTGGGAAGGAAGTCGTTTTTGTGGACAGCGAAAGGATGTCCATGTGGTGGACAATGTGAAGGACATTTCTGTGGTAGACAGTGGGGAGATTCTCCCTTTGGTGTACAGTAAGTAGGACATCCCTGTGGTGGACAGTGGGTAGGATCTTTCTGTTATGGACAGTGGGATGGAAGTCCTTGTAGAATACAGGACATTTATGTTGTGGATTGTGGGAAGGACGTCCATGTTTTGGACATTGGGAAAGACCTCCATGTGGTGGACAGAAGGAAGCATGTCCCTCTCATGGACAGTGGGGAAAACACCATGTGGTGGACGGTGGGATGACCATCTCTGTGGTGTACATAGGAGAGGACATCATTTAGTGGACATTGGGATGTACGTTCCTGTTGTGGACAGCAGGGTGTACCTTTCTGTGGTGGACAGTGGGAAGGACATGCCTGTTGTGGACAGTGCAGAGGACGTCCCTTTGGTGGACAATGGAAAGGACATCCCTGAGGTTTACTGTAGAGAGGACTTCCCTGTGGTGGACAGTGGGAATGAGGTCCCATTGGTGAACAGTGGGAAGGACATTTATATTGTGGTCTCTGGGAAGAACATCTCAGTTGTGGACATTGGGAAAGACCTCTTTGTAATGAACTGTGAGAAGAATGTCCCACTTGTTGACATAGGGGAGGACGTCACATAGGTGGACAGTAAGAAGGAAATCCCTCTGGTGGACAGGGGAAAGGACCTTCCTGCTGTGAATATTGGGAAGAAAGTCTATGTGTTGGACAGTAGGGAGGACATTTATGTTGTGGATTGTGGGAAGGACGTCCATGTTGTGGACACTGGGAAGGACCTCCATGTAGTGGACAGTGGGAAGCAAGTCACTCTCATGGACAGTGATGAGAAACACCATGTGGTGGACAGTGGAAAGGATATCTCTGTGGTGGACATAGGGGAGAACATCATTTTGTTTACATTGGGATGTACGTTTTTATTGTGGACAGCAAGGTGTACATTTCTGTGTTGGACAGTGGGAAGGACATGACTGTTGTGGACAGTATGGAGGACGTCCCTTTGGTGGACAGTGGAAAGGACATCCCTGTGGTGGACAGTGGAAAAAAGTCCTTGTGGTGGAGAGTGGGAAGGAAATCTATGTTGTGGAATGTGGGAAGAACATACATGTTGTGGACATTGAGAAGGACCTTCATGTGTTCTAGAGTGGAAAGCATGTCCCTTTGGTGGACAGTGGGAAGGACATCATTGAGGTGGACGTTAGGAAGTACATACCTGTTGTGGACAACAGGGTGTACCTTTCTGTGGAGGACATGCTCTTGTGGACAGTTCTGTGGACATCACTGTGGTAAACAGTGGAAATGACATCCCTGTGGTGGACAGTGGAGAGCTCTTCCCTATGGTGGATAGAGGGAAGGAGGTCCCTGATGTGGAGAGTGAAAAGGACATGCCTTTTGTGGACAGTACGAAGGACATCCCTGTGGTGTACAGTGGAAAGAACATGTCTGTGGTGGGCTGTAGAGAGGACATCCCTGTGGTGAACAGTGAGTAGGAGGTCCCTGTGGTGGACTTTGGAAGGACATATATGTTGTGGACTGTGGGAAGGACGACCCTGTTGTGGACATTCGGAAAGACGTTTTTGTGGTAGACAGTGGGAAAAATGACCCTCTGTGGACAGTGGGGAGGTCATCCCATTGGTAGACAATGTGTAGGACGTCCCTGTGTTGGACAGTGGGTATTACGTTCCTGTAATGGACACTGGGGAGGACGTCTTTGTGGTGGACAGTGGTACGAACATCCCAGTTGTGGACAGTCGGTATGATGTCCCTGTGGTGGACAGTGGTAAGAACATCCCAGTTGTGCACAGAGGGTACGACGTCCCTGTGGTGGACAGTAGATAGTATGTTCCTGTGGTGTTCACTGAAGATGACGTCCCTGTGTTGGACAGTGGAAAGGACATCACTTTGATAGACAGTGGACAGGACTTCACTGTGGTGGACAGTGGGAAGGAAGTCCATGTGGTGGACAGTGTGAAGGACATGTATGTTTTGGACTGTGGGAAGAACATCACTGTTGTGGATATTGGAAAAGACCTAGTGGTGAACTGTGGAAAGAATGTCCCCCTTTTGGACAGAGGGGAGCACATCACTTAAGTGGACAGTGGGAAGGACATCCCTGTGGTGGACATTGGGGAGGATCTTTCTTTGGTGGACAGTGGGAAGGACATCCCTGTTGTGGACAATGGGGAGGATATCACTGGTTTGGACATGGTAAGAACATCACTGTGTTGGACAGTAGAGAGGACCTTTCTGTGGTGAACAGTGGGAAGAATGTCCATGTGTTGGAGAGTGGAGAGGACATTTATGTTGTGGATTTTGGGAAGGACGTCCATGTTGTGGACATTGGAAAGGACCTCCGTGTGGTGGAGAGTGGGAAGCATGTCCCACTCATGGACAGTGGGGAAAACACCATGTGGTGGACAGTGGGATGGACATCTCTGGGATGGACATAGGAGAGGACATCATCTAGTGGACATTGGGAAGTATGTTCCTGTTGTGGACAGCAGGGTGTACCTTTCTGTGGTGGACACTGGGAAGGACATGCCTGTTGTGGACAGTGCAGAGGACGTCCCTTTGGTGGACAGTGGAAAGGAAATCCCTGTGGTGGACAGTAGAGAGGACTTCCCTGTGGTGGACAGTGGAAATGAGGTCCCTTTGGTGAACAGTGGGAAGGACATTTATGTTGTGGTCTCTGGGAAGAACATCTCTGTTATGGATATTGGGAAAGACTTCTTTGTAATGAACTATGAGAAGAATGTCCCACTTGTGGACATAGCAGAGGACATCACTTAGGTGGACAATTGGAAGGACATCCCTCTGGTAGACAGTGGGGAGGACCTTTATGTTGTGAATAGTGGGAAGAAGGTCTATGTGTTCAACAGTAGGGAGGACATTTATTTTGTGGATTGGGGGAAGGACATCCATATTGTGGACATTGGGAAGGACCTCAATGTAGTGGACAGTGGGAAGCATCTCACTCTCGTGGACAGTGATAAGAAACACCATGTGGTGGACAGTGGAAAGGATATCTCTGTGGATATCCTGGACAGTGAGAAGGATGTCCTTGCAGTGTGGACTGCAGAGTACATCTCTGGAGTGTACAGTGGTAAGAACTCCCCTGTTGTGCACAGCCAGATGTCCCTGAGGTGTACAGTGTGGAGGACATCACTCTGGTGGACAGGCAGAAGAATGTTCCTGTTGTGGACAGTTGAAGGACCTCCCTGTGGTGGACAATATGTAGGATGTTCCTGTGGTTTACAGTGTGTAGGATATTCATGTTGTGGACAGTGGTGAAGACGTCCCTGTGGTGGACATTGCTGAGGACAACCATGTTGTGGACAGTGGAAAGGATGTACTTGTGGTACACAGGGAGATGTCCCTGTGGTGGACAGTGGGTAGGACATCTCTTTGGTGAAGTGTGGAAAGGATGTCCCTGTGGTAGACAGTTTGGAGAATCTCACTTTGGTTGACAGTGGGAATGACATATATGTTGTGGACAGTGGCATGGACGTCTCTGTTGTGGACATCGGGAAAGAATTCTTTGTGGTAGACAGTGGGAAGTGTGTGCCTCTGGTGGACAGTAGGGAGGACCTCTTGTAGTGGACAGTGGGAACGACATTCCTTTTATGATCTGAGGAGAGGATATCACTGAGTTGGAAAGTGGGAAGGATGTTCTCTTGGTGAACAGTTTTATGGATGTCCTTGTGGTACACAGGAGTACATCCCTAGGGTGGACTGTAAAGGGACCTCTCTCTAATGAACAGTGGGGAGGAAATCCATGTGGTGGAGAGTTGGGTGGACCTCTCTGTATTAAAAAGTGTGTAGAAAATCCTGTATTGGACAGTGGGGAGGACATCCCTGTTGTAAACTGTGGAAATAATGGCCTTTTTGTGGACATTGGAAGGATGTCCATGTTGTGGACAAGGAGAGTATGTCCCTATGGTGGAGAGTGGAAAGGAACTCCCTGTGCTGGACATGTGTAGGATGTCTCTGTGGTGGACAGTGGGGAGGACATCTCTGTGGTGGACATTGGGAAGAATGTCCCTGTGGTGGACAGCGGAAAGGACCTCTCTTTGGTGTACTATGGGAAAGAATTCCCTCTGAAGGGAAGTGGAGTGGATGTACCTGTGGTGTACAGTGGAAAGGGTGTACTATGGTGGACAGTGAGAAGACTGTCCCTATGGTAGAGAGAAGGGAGAACAGCTCTGTGGTGGACAGTGGGAAGGACATCCGGGTGGTGGACAGTGGGGAGGATTTCACAGTGATGGACAGTGGGTAAGAGGTTACTGTGGTGCACTGGACAATGTCCTTGTGGTCCATAGTTGGATTTATGTCCATATTGTTGAGAGTGCAGAGGACATCTCTGTGGTGGACAGTGGTTAGGATATCCCTGTTGTTCACAAGAGGATGTCCCTGTGGTGCATAGTGGGGAGGATGTACCTGTTGTTTACAGTGGGAAAGACTTCGCTGTGTTTGATAGTTGGAGGACATCCGTGTTGTGGACAGTTGGGAGGATGTCCCTGTATTGGAGTTTTCAGAGTATTCCACTGTGGTGGATAGTGTGGATGACGGCCTTGTGGACAGTAAGAACAACGCTCCTGTGGTGCTCAAAAGAATGTCTCTTTGGAGGACTGTGAGAAGGATGTTCTTGTATTGGGGAGTACAGATGACATCTCTGGGGTGGAGAGTGGTAAAAACATCCCTGTTGTGCACAGGAGGATGTCCCTGTGGTGTACAGTTTGAAGGACATCCCTGTGGTGGACAGGGAAAAGGACTTCCCTGTTGTGTTGTTGAAATGATGTCCTTGTGGTCGACAGTGGGAAGGACATCCCTTTGGAGGACAGTGGGGATGATATCACTGTGTGGGACAGGAAGAAGGATGTCCCTGTGTTGGACAGAGGGGAGGACCTCCCTGTGGTGGACAGTGTGTAGGATGTCCCTGTGGTTTACAGTGCGGAGGATATTTGTGTGGTGGATGACGGTGAGGAATTTTCTGTAGTGCATATTGTTGAAGACAACCATGTTGTAGACAGTGGCAAGGATGTCCTTGTAGTACACAGGAGTATGTCCCTGTGGTGGAAAGTGGGAAGGACAGTTGTTTGGTGGACTGTGGAAAGAACATCCTTGTGGTGGACAGTTGGGAGGACCTCCCTGTGGTGGACAATGGGGAGGACATTTCTGTTGTAGACAGTGGTTTGGACTTCTCAGTGGTGGAATGTGGGGCGAACAACCCTTTGGTGGTCAGTGGGAAGGATGTCTCTGTGGTGAACAGTGGGTAGGTCTTTTCTGTTGTGGACAGTGGGATGGACGTCCTTGTGGAGGACATTGGGGAGTATGTCCCTGTTGTGTACAGTGGGATGGTTGTTTCTGTAGTGGACAGTTGGGAACATATTTGCGTAGTAGATAGTTAAGAAGATGTCCCCGTGGTAAAAAGTGGGAAGGAAGTCCTTTTTTTGGACAGTGAAAGGATGTACATGTGGTGGACAATGTAAAGGTCATCCCTGTTGTATTCAGTGGAGAGATTCTTCCTGTGGTGGACAGTTAGTAGGACGTCCTTGTGGTGGACACTGGGGAGGAATTTAAGTTTTGGACAACTGAAAGGATGTTACTGTGGTGGACAGTGTGAAGGATGTCCTTGTGGTGAACAGCAGTGAGGACCTCTCTGTGGTAGACAGTGGTAAAGGTGTCACTGTGATAGTTATGTGGATGTTTCTGTGGTGGACAGTGGAAAGGAAGTCCCTGTTGTAGACAGTGGTGAGAAACTCCCTGTCATGGATATTGGGAAGGACGTCCCTGTGGTGAACAGTGGAAAGGATGTTTCTGTGGTGTACAGTGAAGAGGACCTCCTCATGGTGGAAAGTGGAAAGGACAGCACAGTGGTGGACAGTGGTGAGGACGTTTCTATGGTGGACAGTGGAGAGGAAGTTTCTCTGGTGCAAATGAAAATGTCACTTTTTTGGACATTGGAAAGTACATCTATGTGGTGGACAGTAGAGAGAAACACACTGTGGTGGACTGTGGGAAGAACACTTATGTTGTGGACAGTGGGAAGGAAGTCCCTGTTGTTGATATTGGGAAGGACCTCCTTGTGATGAACAGTAGGAAGGATATACCACTGGTTTACAGTGGAGAGGACATCTCTGAGGTGGACAGGGAGAAGGACATCCCTGTGGTGGACAGTGAAGAGGACTTTTCTGTGTTGGAGATTTGGCATGACATCCCTGTGGTGAATAGTGGAAAACACATTTCTTTGTTGGATAATTGGGAGGATGTCCCTGTCGTGGAGTGTGCTGAGGAAATCTCTGGGGTGGAGAGTGTTGCTGACATCCCTGGTGTGCAAAGGATGATGTACCTGTGGTACACAGTGGTTTGGATATCCCTGATATCTCTCACCCATAGGAAATCCATAGAATAAAGACACAAGTCAATAAGTATCAAATGAATGCTGCATGCCTAGATTGGGCAGATTTACCATTAAACTACACTATTCCCCAGCTATGAGAGCACTTAACAACTTGTGGTTTCCTAGGTCAAGGTCTTCTTCATCTTCTCTCTCTCCACCAACTGCCCTCTCCTTCGACTAACTGCCAACTCCCCGCCGCCCTCTCTCTCCTGGCTCTCCTCGTCTTCCCCTCTTTTCCTGCCTCTGGCTCCTCCCACTCCTCTTCTACTGCCCAATCACTGGCTGTAGCCTTTATTTAACAAATTTGATTGGACAGAAAGTTTACAAGATTCACTCCTCCTTCGCAGCCCCTCCCAGGAGTGGAGTTACCATGACAACAAGAGGCTAGGGCTATCCACCACATTTCCCCCTTTTTGTCCAATAAATTTTTTTCTTTTCACATATTAATTGAACTCTAATTATATTACCGTGTTGTGATTGTTAAAGTATAAGATAAACCTAACACCCAGTCCATCATTTTTGTTAACTAAATAGAACCTTTGCCATCTCTTTCAATTAAAAAACTTAGTTCTGAACCTGGCTTATGTCCTGTCTTCAAAATAAATAACATCTGAAAACCATCCTCTCAAAGTAAATAGCCTGGGTTGGCTGTGAGATTATAAATCTTCAACCCCATCAGAAATCCAGAATGACTCAGTTAAATAAAGATATGGGAAGCACAAAGCATGGCTTCTAAATTCAACCAATTTAAATAGACCACTGAACATCTAGACAGTTCCTTATTTCAAAACATTGGAGCATCTGGTCTTCAGCCTTCTGGCCCAGGAATCATCTGACAGACCTAGTAATGCAGAATTACTAAGGGCTGATTACTCTGTCTTGGCAGATATAATCAGTCGACTATTCTGCAAGTGTGTTTCTTTTTTGCACACTATTTTGTCTGTAGATGAAAAGAGGCAATTCTTGCCTAGTGTCTGTCATACCACAACTGGTGTAACTCCAAAGATGCTCAATTTCTTCTTAGAATCCAAGACTGGGAAGCTGTCAGGATCAGATAGGTCGCCAATAAAATAAATGTTTATATAAGAATGTTTGTAATGTCAATTCTATGGATTTCTGACTTTTTGAAAATCAACTATGTAAGGCAATCTGAACAGTTGTCTGTTAATTCCTTTCCACTAAATATTTTTTTTGATTAAAAAGGACTGGGTCTAAGCCTTGTAATTCTAAATAAGATATATAGGTACAATGCCTACATGAGAGTAATATATTAATCCCACTTTTGTATTAATAAGAAACTTATGCCAGTGAAAACCCTAAATTTATATAAAATAAATTCCATATCAATGTAAAAAATTATAATTTCAACCTTGTAACTATCATAAAGATTTCTTACCAATGTAATATATACCTATTTTTTTAAACTGGGTCTAAGCTTTGTATTTCTAAATGAGTTATACAGGCACAATGCCTATATAAGAGTAAAATATTAATCCCACTTAATTCCTGAGATTTAGCTCTCTAATTCCCTTCCTGTCTGAAGCTACATTTGTAAAGTATTCCTTAAATTACAACACATGTATAATTTACAAAGTAACCAGAACCATCCACCCCAACATAAGGAACTGGGGCAATGATCTCCTTTTGTCTGCTTCCAGCTGAATTGGGGTGAAGAATTCCCATCTGGGGGCCCAAAAAGAAACAGGAAAATTGGCTTAGTCAAAGGAGAGCTAGCTGGCATCATTTGCCTTGAAGTCACTGTGTACTGAGAAAGTTCATAGCAAAGCTGACACCATAACTGTTACAGTCAGAAAGGCTGGACAGGCAAGCTAGCTGTTCTGGAAAAGTTCTGGAAGCAAGTCCTTAAAAGAAGCGGCTTCAATGTAGTTGCAGTAGAATCAAGCACAAAGCTGGAATAGGAGGTCCTAGAGACTCAGAATCCCCGAGTATAAATCATGCTAGGGCTGAGTTTCTCTTCTTTCACCCTGTAACATATAAAACTTAAAAGCAACAGGTAGTTTTATAAAAACATTCACGTGGAACATGTAGGGCACACAGCTTTGTCAATGAAGATCAATAAAGAAAGGCCACTGCCCTCTTCAGGTTAGTTTGATTACTTAATCAAACTATATATAACTTATATACATGCCCTCATAAAGGATGGCATGTATTAAGTCATGAGAGATTATTACCCAATTAAATGTTCTTGGCTTTGTATTGACATTTTAGTCCCAGCCAGTTAAGTCCATATAAGAGACATAACACCATATATACATCACCCATTTGGTTGGTTGAGTTAGTCTCCCTTTTCTTCTGTGTCGACTAGTGCTTCAGGGGGTCTCCCTTTGTCATTTCTGATCTTTATCATTTTGGAAGGAACCCACAGCTTTTCTTTTCCTGTGGAAACATAAACATAACCTTTTCCTCAGCATAATACATTTCCCACTTTCCATTCTGACATCATAATAACCTTAATATAAACAGATTGATTTAGTTCAGTAGTTTTATCCACCATCCAATGTTTCTCAGCGACTGTGGTGTTTTGTTCATTAATATTCAAAAAATTTAGAGTTAATAAAGCACTATGTAATCTCTCTTTGGGGGTTCTTATTGATCCCTTTTGCCTATTAAGCATCTCCTTTAGAGTTCAATTGGATCTCTCCACAACTGCTTGTCCCGTAGGATTATGTGATATGCTTGTAACATGTTTTATATTATAATATGTAAAAAACTTCTCCATCTTATTAGAGGTATATGCTGGACCATTGTCTGTTTTAATTTTATGGGTATTCCCATAAAGACCATGACTTCTAACAAATGTGTAATTACAGAATCAGCCTTTTCTGATGCTAATGCAGTTGCCCATTGAAATCCTGAATATGTGTCTATAGTATAGTGCACATATTTCAGTTTGCCAAACTCTGTAAAATGAAAGACATCCATTTGCCAAATGTCACTTCTTTGAGTACCCTTAGGGTTAGTTCCTGTAGGCAATGGAGTTTGGTTATATAATGAGCAAGTAGGGCATTGCCTCACAATTTCCTTGGCTTGTTGCCAAGTAATAGAGAACCCTTTCTTTAAACCTTTGCTATTAACATGATGTTTTTTATGAAATTCTGAAGCCTCTAGCACACTTCCTATCAATAGCTGGTCGATATCATTATTACCTTGTGCTAGAGGGCCTGGCAGACCTGTATGGGATCTTATGTGTGTTATATATATTGGGTTACTTCTATTTCTAATAATTTGTTGTAGTTGAAAAATTAATGAGGTCAATTCAGAATTTTCTTGAATAAGTTCAGCAGTGTCTTTGTGTAAAACAACCCTTTCGGCATATTGAGAGTCAGTTACTATATTAAGGGATTCTTGAAAATCTGACAATACCATGATTATTGCGTATAATTCAAATTTTTGAACTGACTTATAGGGACTCTCAGCCACCTTACTTAAGTCTTCTGATTTATATCCTGCCTTTCCTGATTTACTAGCATCAGTGTAAAATGTAGGGGCTCCAGATATCGGAGTTCCTTTTAAAATATGAGGGATAATCCAATTAGTTCTTTTTATGAACTGAAGCTGCTTGCTTTTAGGATATTTGTTTGTAATCTCTCCCAAAAAGTTACTACCTGCGCTTTGCCAATGTTTATCTTGTGCCCATAAGGAGGTAATTTCTGTATTAGTAAAAGGTACAACAATTTCAGCCAGGTCCATTCCAACTAATTGTCTAAGTCTCATTTTTCCTTTCAGTATTAATTCAGAAACATTCTCAATGTAGGTTTTTAACTTTTTACTCTGTTTATGAGCTAAAAATATCCACTCTAGGATATAATCTTCTCTCTGCATAAGAATTCCAGTAGGAGAGTGAGTAGAAGGTAAAATAAGTAAGATGCAGGCCATTTTTGAATCAATACGATCTAGATGTGTATCCTGCAGTTTTTTTTCTAACAAGGCTAACTCCTTCTCAGCATCAGGAGTCAATTTCCTAGGACTATTTAAATCTTTATAGCCTTGTAAGGTTTGAAATAAATTACTTAGTTCTTGAGTGCTCAAGCCAATTGCTGGTCGCAGCCAGTTTATATCTCCAAGTAGCTTCTGAAAATCATTTAGGGTTCTTAATTGGTTTCTTCTAATTTGTACCTTTTGTGGCTTAACCATTTGTAGACTTTCTTATACCCTAGATAATTAATAGAATCTCCTTTCTGTATTTTTTGGGGGCTATTTGCAATCCCCAGCAAGGCAAAATTTTCTTCACTTCATCAAACATTTTTCCAAGATATTAATATCTGAATCAGCCAACAAAATATCATCCATATAATGATAAATAATTGATTTTGGAAACCTTTTGCAAATTATCACCAATGGCTGTTGTACAAAGTATTGACGCAAGGTAGGACTATTTACCATTCCTTGTGGTAAGACTTTCCAATGATATCTCTTTACTGGGCAACCTTTATTAAAGGTAGGCACTGAAAAAGCAAACCTTTTCCTATCACATTCATGTAGAGGAATTGTGAAGAAACAATCTTTCAGATCAATCACTACAATGGGCCAATCCTTAGGCAACAAGGAAGGCAATGGGATGCCAGGCTGCAAAGAACCCATAGGTTGAATAATCTTATTTATTGCTCTGAGATCTGTCAACATCCTCCATTTGCCAGATTTCTTTTTAATGACAAATACTGGAGAATCCCAAGGACTGGTAGACTCTTCAATATGCTGAGCCTCCAGTTGTTCCTGGACAAGCTGTTCTAATACCTGTAATTTTTTTTTGTCATAGACTACTGCTCAATCCAATTGGGTTGATTAGACAACCACTTTAGTGATAATGTTGTTGGTGTCTTGGTAGCAATGGCTCTTTGGGGTAGAGCTAAATTGTCAGCCTGTACCATATGTTGTTTATGAACAGCTTGGACAGTGTGAGACTGCCTTAAATAATGTTTCTTAACAAATTTTAAATTTTTATTAGGAGCCTGATGAATTTCATGATTAAACATTGACCCTGAGAGGATATTAATCTGGGTCTTCCACTGTTGTAATAGATTTCTTCCCCATAAGTTAATGGCTATATCAGCCACATATGGCCTCAATTTTCCTAGCTGACCTTCTGGTCCTATACATTTAAGCCACCTGGTGCTGTATTTTATTTTGGATAAAGTTCCAAGTCCTTGAAACTGGATGTCTACTTCATGAAGTGGCCAACATTCAGGCCAAGAATTTGGAGAAATAACAGTGACATCTGCTCCAGTGTCAACCATCCCCTCAATCTCAATATTATTCACTAGTATTCTTAGTTTTGGTCTTTGATCTTCTATAGAAGTTTACCAAAATATTTGCTTTTGACTCCCATCTGCTCCAGTGTCAACCGTCCCCTCAATCTCAATATTATTCACTAGTATTCTTAGTTTTGGTCTTTGATCTTCTATAGATGTTTGCCAAAATATTTGCTTTTGACTCCCTGTGAGGCCTTCTGAATTGTCTATAAACCTTCCTCAGCCTTATCTGGTCTTACAACATTTGTTTTTGAAGCAGTGACATTTAATTTTCCTGGGAAAGAGAACTCTTTTTGTCTGGCACTGGGGCCTGCAAGAGGCCCCCTGGACGGTTTTTGGCAGGGTATTGCCCCATCTGTCTGTTGTTGCTCTACATTCCGTGGTCAGATGTTGGCCTTTGCCACATCTTTGACATATTCCAGAAAGCTTAGGCCCCCATTTAGTATTATTTTGATTTGTCCTATAGTCATTTCTGAGATGACCCCATTTACCACAATTAAAACATTTGAAATCTTGGGTCATTTCTAGGTTTCTAGTTGCAGTTTTTCCTATAACTGACATATCAGCTGAGTGAGATCTAACATCAGCTGTGTATCTAATCCATTCATCTATTGATGCTGACCTTGCCCTCAGTTGTCTGATTACTTTCTTGCACCCAGCAGTCACATTTTCAAAGGCTAAAGACTAAATTATTGCCTTTCTTGCTACTGAATCTGATATACTCCTTTTGACAGCTGAGGTTAGCCTTTGTAAAAAGTCAGGGAAGGTTTCTTTTGGCCCTTGTATGACTTGAGTAAATGGTTCAAGTCTCTTTCCGGATTCTGCAACTTTGTCCCAGGCAATTAAGGCTGATATTCTACACAATGCCAGAGTTTCTTCATCATATACAGCCTGCACCTCTATTTCAGCAAAACGACCTTCACCAAGCAGTTGGTCTATGGAAATCTTTCTTCCTCTGGCTCTATTTTGTCGTGCTATCTCCCTCGCCTCATCTGTCCACCATGCAACCCATTGTAAATTTGCAGCAGGTTCTAATATAGCTCTTGCCATATCTTTCCAGTCTTGAGGGATTATTCTATTTTTAATAGCCCAAGAAGTCAGAGTTTGTTTAACAAATGGTGAATGCATACCAAAATTAGTGACACTCTCCTTAAATTTTCTCAGATCTAACACATCCACAGGTTGCCATTCAAATTCCTCATAACCCTGTGGGTAAACAACGTTTGGAGGTCTTTGTTGTACAGTAACCGGATAGACCAAGGTGTGTTTTCTAATAACTCTTAGTTGACTTTCTCTATTTACTTCTGTCTTAACCTCAGTATTTTCCTTAGCTGAAAATGTAAATTCCTCCCTTAAGTTTTGTATACATGCTTCATATGTTTTTTTATATTGTAATTGTTTCCATTCCTCATTATTTTCTATCTGTTTCTCCATCTGATCTGTGAGCTGTTGTATGCTCTGTTTGATCATCTTTTCTAGCTCCTGTCTCCCAGTTTCATTTTCATCTTTCTGTCTCTTATTCTGATCTATAATTTCTTGTGTCTTCAATTCATTATTTTCTATCTGTTTCTCCATCTGATCTATTAACTGCTTTATCTTCTGTTCAATTATCCTTTTAATCTCCTGTCTCCCACTTTCATTTTCATCTTATTGTTCCTGTAACTTCTGTTCTAAGCCCTGCTTCCATTCCTCATTATTTTCTATCTGTTTCTCCATCTGATCTGTGAGCTGTTGTATGCTCTGTTCAGTCATCTTTTCTAGCTCCTGTAACTTCTGTTCTAAGCCCTGCTTCCATTCCTCATTATTTTCTATCTGTTTACAAATTTCATCTCTATCCTGTACCAAAAGTTCTATTGTTTCTTGTAATCTCTTTTCCAAGGCAAAGAATTTTTTATCTAGAGCTTTGTCTTTTGAGAAGACATAGTATATCAAAAAAATAAATATAGCAATACTGATAAATAATAAAGTGTTTCCTAAGTTGATTTCTGTCAAACCATTTGAAATATCATCATATAAAGCCCAAAAGATATCCATTGTTTTTGTCATCTTTAAGTATCAAAATATGTTTTTTATATTAAAAAATTATCTGGTTTGGAGCCCTCAATTCACTGTTTCTACCTGAAAACTACCTCGCAGGCAGTTGTGTTCTAGGATCACCAGTCCCTCCTTACAATTCGTTACTATAACCTTTCTATTTATCTGTTTGGCTCTCTTGACTCAGAGCAGCCTGCAATTTACTCTTCACAACCTTAAAACCTTTTACATCTATTTATCTGTGTCTATTCACCTTTTTTTTAATTTAATTTTTTAATTTAAATGACCTACTGGTCTGGTTACAATAACTTTTGTTTCACTGTTGAATTTTCGGAAGACCCTTCTTTCAGTTTTCACAGGGCAGTGAGCAAGCCCAGCTGTAAGCTGAGTGCTGCTCCTGACCTTTGCCCTTGGGGAAGTTTTTGTACTTTGTAACCTTTTTTTTGTTCTTTTGTCTCAAGTTAGTTGAGTTCTAAATAATACATTAGGCGCCAATTTGTTGCGGTAAATCTCTCGCCCATTGGAAGTCCATAGAAGAAAAGACACAAGTCAATAATTATCAAATGAATGCTGCATGCCTAGATTGGGCAGATTTACCATTAAACTACACTATTCCCCGGCTATGAGAGCTCTTAACAACTTGCGGTTTCCTAGGGCAAGGTCTTCTTCGTCTTCTCTCTCTTCACCAACTGCCCTCTCCTTCGACTAACTGCCAACCCCCCACCGCCCTCTCTCTCCTGGCTCTCCTTGTCTTCCCCTCTTTTCCTGCCTCTGGCTCCTCCCACTCCTCTTCTACTGCCCAATCACTGGCTGTAGCCTTTATTTAACACATTTGATTGGACAGAAGGTTTACAAGATTCACTCCTCCTTCGCAGAACCTCCCAGGAGTGGAGTTACCATGACAACAAGAGGCTAGGGCTATCCACCACAGTGATGAACAGTGGGAAGGATATCCCGCTGGTTTACAGTGGAGAGGACATCTCTGAGGTGGACAGGGAGAAGGACATCCCTGTGGTGGACAGTGAAGAGGACTTTTCTGTGTTGGAAATTTGGCATGACATCCCTGTGGTAAATAGTGGAAAACACGTTTCTTTGTTGGATAATTGGGAGGATGTCCCTGTCATGGAGTGTGCTGAGGAAATCTCTGGGGTGGAGAGTGTTGCTGACATCCCTGGTGTGCAAAGGATGATGTACCTGTGGTACACAGTGGTTTGGATATCCCTGTTGTGCACTGGAAAATGTTCCTGTTGTGCAAAGTGGGTAGGAAGTTCCAGTGGTGAACAGTGAAAAGGATGTCACTGTGGTGGAAAATTTGGAGGATGTCTCTGTGGTGGACAGTGGGAAGGACTTCCCTTTGGTGGACCACAGGGAGGACTTCTGTATGGGGGACAGTGGGAAGGATGTCTCTGTGGTGGAAAGTTGAAATATGTACATTTGCTGGACAGTGGGAAGGACATCCCTTATGTGGACAGTGGGAAGGATGTTTCTGTGTAGTGCAGTTTTTAGAATGTCTTTGTGGTGGAAAGTTGGAGGGACATCCATGTTGTGGACATTGGGGAGGATATTTCTGTGGTGGACAAAGGGAAGGACGTCTTATTGTAGACAGTGGGAAGGACGTCCTGTGGTGGACAGTGGGAAGGTTGTCCCTGTGGTGGACAGAGGGGTGGACTTCCCTGTGGTGAACAGTGATGAGCACGTATCTGTGGTGCACAGGAAAATGTCTCTTTCTTGGACCATAGGAAGGATTTCCCTGTTTTGGAGATTGCAGAGTACATCTCTGGGTTGCACAGTGGTGAGGATGTCCCTTCTGTGCACTGGAAGATGCCCCTGTGGTGCAATCTCATAAGGATGTTTCTGTTGTGAACAGGAGATTGACCTGTGTTGCACAGTAGGGAGGATGTCCCTGTCTTGACCAGTGGGAAAGAACACCCCAGTGGTGGACATTGATGAGGATAACCCTGTGGTGGAGAATGGGGAAACATTCCTGTGGTGGACAGTGGGGTTTAAGTCTCTTTAGTAGACAAGGGAGAATGTCACTGTTGTGGAAAATTTGGGAGATGTCCCTGTGGTCGAGAGTTAGAAGGACGTCCCTTTGTTGGAAAGTGGGAAGGACATTTATGTTGAGGACTGTTGGAAGAATTCTCTCTTGTGGACATTGGGAAAAACCTGCTTGTGGTGAACTGTGGGAATAATGTCCCTCTGTGGACAGAGTGGAGGATGTCAGTTAGGTAGACAGTGGGAAGGACATCCCTGTGGTGGACAGTGAGGAGGACCTTTATATGGTGGACAGTGGGTAGGACATGCCTGTTGTGGACTGTGGGGAGCGTGTCACTGGTTTGGACATTGGTAAGGACATCCCTGTGGTGGACAGTAGAGAGGACTTTTCTCTGGTGGACAGTTAGAAGGATGTCTCTGTGGTGGACATTGGAAGGACATATATGTTGTGGACATTGGGAAAGACCTACTTGTGGTGAACAATGGGAATTATGTACCTCTGGAGGACATTGGGGAGGAACTCCCTGTGGGGGACCGTGGGAAGGATGTCCATGTGGTGGAGAAAGGGGAGGTTGTCACTTAGGTGGACAGTGGTAAGGACATCCCTGTTGTGGATAGTAGAGGGGACCTCTCTGTTGTGAACCTTGGGAAGAAAGTTCAGTGGAGGAGAGTGAGAAGGATATTTATGTTGTGGAATGTGGGAAGGACTTATATGTTGTTGACATTGGGAAGGACCTCCATGTGGTGAACAGTGGCAAGCATGTCCCTTTGGTGGACAGTGGGGAGGATCACCATGTGGTGGGCAGTGGAAAGGATATCAATGAGGTGGATATTAGGAAGTATGTTCCTGTTTTGGACAGCAGGGTGTAGTTTTTGTGGTGGACAGTGGAAAGGACATGCCTGTTGTGGACTGTGTGGTGTACATCACTCTGGTGGACAGTGGAAAGGACATACCTGTGGTGGACAGTAGAGAGCACTTCCTTGTGGTGGACAGTGGGAAGGACATACCTGTGGTGGACAGTAGAGAGGACTTCCCTGTGGTAGACATTGAGAAGGAGGTCCCTGTGGTGGACATTATAAGGACAGATATGGTGTGGACTGTGGGAAGGACGTCATTGTTGTGGACATTAAGAAATAACTTTTGGTGGACAGTGGGAAGGATGACCATCTTGTGGACAGTGGGGAGGACGTAAATGTGGTGGAAATTGGGAAGGACATATCTGTTATGGTGTTAGAAGAGGATATCACTGAAGTGGACAGAGGGAAGGACATCCCTGTGGTAGACAGCAGGGAGGACTTTTCTGTTTTGAATTTTGGGAAGGACATCCCTGTTGTAGACTGTGGGGAGTATTTCGCTTTGGTGGACAGTGAAAAGAACATCCATCTTGCTGACAGTAGAGAGGACTTACCTGTTGTGTTCAGTGGGAAGAAGGTCCCTGTGTTGGAGAGTGAAGAGAACATGCCTGTTGTAGACTGTGTGGAGGACATACATGTAGTGGACAGTGGAAAGGACATTCCTGTGGTGGACAGTAGAGAGGTCTTCCCAGTGATGGACAATGGGAAGGAGGTCCCTGTGTTGGACATTGGAAGAACATATATGTTGTGGACTGTGGGAAGGTAGTCCTTGTTGTGTACACTGGGAAAGACCTTCTTGTGGTGGACAGTGGGAAGGATGACCCTCTTGTGGACAGTGGGGAGGAAGTCCCTGTGGTGAAGAGTGATCCCTGTGATGAAGGACATCCCTGTGATGGTCTGAGGCGAGGATATCACTGAAAAGGATAGAGGGAAGGACATCCCTGTGGTGAACAGCAGGGAGGAACTTTGTGTTTTGAATTGTGAAAAAAGGACATCCCTTTTGTAGACAGTGGGGAGGACATCTCAGTGGTGGACTTTGGAAAGGATTTCACTGTGATGGACAGTGGAAAAGATGTTACTGTGTTGCAGTGAAGAATGTCCCTGTGGTGCATATTCGGAAGTATGTGTATATGGTGGACAGTGCAGAGGACATTTCTCTGGTGGACAGTAGTTAGAACATCCTTGTTGTGCACAGGAGGATGTCCCTGTGGTGTATAGTGGGAAGGACATCACTGTGGTGGATAGTTAAGAAGACTTCCCTGTGGTGGACCCTTGAAATGACATCCTTGTGGTTGACAGTGGAAAGGACGTCACTTTAGAGGACAGTTGAGAGGACATCTCTGTGGTGGAATATCAGAAGGATGTCCCTGTGGTGGACAGAGGGGAGGACATCCCTGTGGTGGATAGTGCGTAGGATGTCCCTGTGGTTTACAGTGTAGAGGATACTCGTGTGGTGGACAGAGGTGAAGACTTCCATGTAGTGCATATTGTTGAGGACAACCATGTTGTGGACAGTGGAAAGGATGTCCTTGTAGTAGACAGGAGGATGTCCCTATGGTGGACAGTGGGAAGGACATCTTTTTGCTGGATCATGGAAAGGATGTCCCTGTGGTGGACAGTGGAAAGGACATTTTTGTTGTGGACAGTAGGATGGATGTCTCTGTGGCATAATGTGGGGAGGACATCACTTTGGTGGACAGTGGGGATGACGTTTCTGTGGTGGAAAGTGGGAAGAATGTCCCTGTGGTGGACTGCAGGGAGGACAACTCTGTGGTCTACACTGGGAAGGATATAATTGTTGTGGACAGTGGAAATAATATTCCTGTGGTGCACAGTTGTGAGGACGTCTCATTTGTGCATAGGAGAATGTCCCTGTTGTGAACAGTGGGAAGGACGTCACTGTGCTGGATATTGGTGAAGATGACCCTGTGGTGAACTGTTTCATGGATGTCCATATGATACACAGGAGGTAAGTAAATGGATGTCCCTGTGGTGGACAGTGGGCAGGACCACCCTGTAATGGACTGTGGAAAGGACATCTCTGTGGTGGACATTGGGAAGAATGTCCCTGAGGTGGACTGTGAAAAGGACCTCTCTGTGGTGTACAATGGGAAGGACATCACTCTGGTGGACAGTGGAGAGGATGTACCTGTGGTGGACAGTGGAAAGGACGTTCTATGGTGGACAGTGGGAAGACGGTCTCTGTTGTGGAAAGCAGGAAGGACCTCTCTGTGGTGGACTGTGGGAAGAACATCCCTGTTATGGAAAGTAAATGGATGTCCCTTTTGTGTACATTGGGGAAGATGTCCCTCTGGTGAACAGTGGGAAGGACATTCCTGTGTTGGACAGTTGTGCGGATGATCCTGTTGTGGACAGTGGTAAGGACGCCCCTGTGGTGGACAGCAGGGAGGACATCACTTTGGTAAATAGTGGGAATGACGTTTCTTTAGTGGATAGTGGAGAGGATGTCCCTGTCGTGGAGAGTGCAGAGGACATCTCTCTGGTGGAGGGTGTTGCTGACATCCCTGGTGTGCAAAGGAAGATGTCCCTGTGTTGCACAGTGGTGAGTATATCTCTGTAGTGCACAGGAAAATGTCCCTGTTGTGCAAAGTGCATAGAATATCCCAGTGGTGAACAGTGAAAAGGATGTCCCTGTGGTGGACAGTGGGAAGGATGTCTCTTTGGTGGAAAACAGGGAGGACTTCTCTATGGTGGACTCTATGAAGGATGTCCTTGTGGTGGTCAGTGGGGAGGAGGTTCCTGTGGTGAACAATGGGGACGATGTCTCTGTGGTGGGCAGTTTAATGATGTACCTTTGGGGACAGTGGGAAGAATGTCCCTTTTGTGGACAACAGGGAGGACTTCTCTGGTGGACTATATTAAAGACATCCCTGTTGTGGTCAGTGGGGAGGATGTCCCTGTGGTAGACAGTGGGGAGGATTTCCCTGTGGATGGCAGTGGGTAGAACATCTCTGTGGTGGCATGTGGGAAGGAAATCCCTGTTGTGGACAATGGGGAGCGTATTTCTGTGGTGGAGAGTTGAAATGACATAACTGTGGGAGACAGTGGAGAGGACCTCCTTGTGGTAGACAGTGGGTAGGATGTCCCCGTGGTGGACATTGGGTAGTAAATTCCTGTGGTGGACACTGGGGAGGACATACTTGTGGTAGACAGTGGAAAGAACATCCCTGTTGTGGACAGTGGGGAGGAGGTCCCTGTGGTGGACAGCGGGAAGGACATTTATGTTGTGGAGTGTGGGAAGATATCTCTGTTGTGGACAATGGGAAAGACCTCCTTGTGGTGAACTGTAAAAATAATGTCCCTCTTGTGGACATGGGGAGCACGTCACTGAGGTGGACAGTGAAAAGGACATCCCTGTTGTGGACAGTGGGGAGGACGTCACTGTTTTGGACAGTGTTAAGGACATCCTTATTGTGGACAGTAGAGAGGACCTTACTGTGGTGAACAGTGGGGAGAAGGTATATGTGAATGACAGTGGGGAGGACATTTATGTTGTGGATTGTGGGAAGGACATCCATGTTGTGGACTTTGGGAACGACCTCCGTGATGTGGACAATGGGAAGCATGTCATTCTCGTGGACAGTGGGGAGAAACATGATGTGGAGGACAGTGGGAAGGATGTTTCTTTGGTGGACATAGGAGAGGACATGATTTAGTGGACATTGGGAAGTACGTTCCTGTTGTGGACAGCAGAGTGTGACTTTTCTGGGGTGGACAGTGGGAAAGACATTCCTGTTGTGGACAGTGTGGAGGACGTCCATTTGGTGGACTTTGGAAAAGACATCCCTGTGGTGTGCAGTAGAGAGGACTTCCCTTTGGTGGATAGTGGGAAGGAGGTCACTGTGGTGGACCATGGAAAAGACATGCCTGTTGTGGACAGGGTGAACTACATCCCTGTGGTAGACAGTTGAAAGGACATACTTGTGGTGGACAGTAGAGAGGACTTCCCTGTGGTGGACAGTGAGAAGAAGGTCCCTCTGGTGGACATTGGAAGGACGTATATGTTTTGGCCTTTGGGAAGGACGTCCCTGTTTGGACATTGAGAAACACATCATTGTGGTGAACAGAGTGAAGGATGTCCCTCTGGTGGACATTTGGAAGGAACTCCCTGTGGTGGACAGTGGGAAGGATATCCCTGTGGTGGAGAGAGGGCAGGTCATCACTTAGGTGGACAGTAGTAAAGATATCCCTGTGAAGGATAGTAGAGAGGATCACTCTGTGGTGAACAGTGGGAAGAAGGTCCCTGTGTAGGAAAGTAGGAAGGACATTTATGTTGTGGATTGTGGGAAGGACGTATATGTTGTGGACATTGGGAAGGACCTCCATGTGTTCTACAGTGGCAAGCATGTCCCTCTGGTGGTCAGTGGGGAGGAGCACCATGTGGTGGAGAGTAGGAAGATCGTCCCTGTTCTAGACAGAGGAACGGACATCATTGAGGTGGACATTAGGAAGTACGTTCCTGTTGTGGACAGCAGGGTGTACCTTTCTGTGTTGGACAGTGGAAAGGACATGCCTGTTTTGGAGAGTGCAGTGGACATCCCTGTAATGGAGAGTGAAAAGGACATCCCTGTGGTGGACAGTAGAGAGGACTTCACTGTGGTGGACAGTGGGAAAGATGTCCCTGTTGTGGAGAGTGAAAAGGACATGCCTGTTTTGGACAGTGAGGAAGACATCCCTGTGGTGAACAGTGGAAAGGACATCCCTGTGGTGGACAGTAAAGAGAACTTCCCTATGGTAGAAAGTGGGAAAGAATTCCCTGTGGTGGACATTGGAAGGATATATATGGTGTGGACTGTGGAAAGGACATCCCTGTTATCAACATTTTGGAGGATATCCCTGTGGTGGACAGTGTGGATGATTTCAGTGTGGTGGACAATGGAGAGGATGTTACTGTGGTGCACTGGAGAACATCCTTATGCTGCATAGTCAGATGGATGTCCATAAGGTGGAGAGTGCAGAGGATACTTCTCTGGTGGACAGTGGTTAGGATATCCCTGTTTTGCTCAGTGGGCATTACAGGCAGAAGGATGTTCATGATGTGTACACTGGGGAGGACCTCCCTGTGTTGGACAATGTGTAGGATGTCCCTGTGGTTTACAGTGTGGAGGATATTCATATTGTGGACAGTGGTGAGGATGTCCCTGTAGTGGACATTGGTGAGGGCAACCATGTTGTGGACAGTGGTAAGGATGTCCTTGTGGTACACAGGAGGATGTCCCTGTGGTGGACAGTGGGAAGGACACCTCTTTGGTGAAAACTGGAAAAGACATCCCTGTGATGGGCAGTTGGGAGGACCTCCCTGTTGTGAACAGTGGAGAGGACGTTTCTGTGGTGGACAGTTGGATGTACTTGTTTGTTGTGGACAGTTCAGAAGACGTCAATGTGGTGGACAGTAGAAAGGACATCTCTGTGGTGGGCATTAGAGAGTACTTCCCTGTGGTGGACAGTAAGTAGGACATCCCCATGGTGGACAGTGGGGAGGACGTTTCTGTTTTGGACAGCTGAGAGGACATTACTTTGGTGGACAGTGTGAAGGACGTCCCTGTGGTTAACAGCAGGTAGGACCTCTCTGTTGTGGGCAATGGTACTGATGTCCCTGTGAAAAGAAGTCATGAGGATGTTTCTGTGGTGGACAGTGGAAAGGACTTTCCTGTTGTGGACAGTGGTGAGGAACTCCCTGTCATGGCTATTGGAAAGGACATCTATGTGGTGAACAGTTGAAAGGATGTTTCTGTGGTGGACAGTGGAGAGGACCTCCTCATGGCGGAAAGTGGTAAGTATGTCACTTTGCTGGACAGTAGTGAGGACGTTTCTGTGGTGGACAGTGGTGAGGAAGTTTCACTGGTGCAAAGGAAGACTTCCCTTTGGTGGCCAGTGGAAGTACATCTCTGTGGTGGAGAGTAGAAAAAAACACACTGTGGTGGACTGTGGGAAGAACATTTATGTTGTGGACAGTGGAAAGGAAGTCCCTGTTGTCGATATTGGGAAGGACCACCTTGTGGTGAACAGAGGGAAGGATATTCCTCTGGTGGACAGTGGGGAGGGCATCCCTTTGGTGGACAGAAGAAAGGACATCCTGTGGTGTACAGTGAAGAGGACTTTTTTGTGTTGGACATTTGGGATGACATCCCTGTGGTGAATATTTGGGAAAGACATTTCTTTGGTGGATAGTGGGGAGGATGTCCCTGTCATGGAGAGTGCAGAGGACATCTCTGGGGTGGAGAGTGTTTCTGACATCCCTGGTGTGCAAAGGAGGATGTCCCTTTGGTGCACAGTGGTGAGGATATCCTTGTTGTGCACAGGAAAATGTCCCTGTTGTGCAAAGTGGGTAGTATATCTCAGTGATGAACAGTGAAAAGGATGTCACTGTGGTGGACAATTTGGAGGATGTCCATGTGGTGGACATAGGAAAGGACGTCCCTTTGGAGGACAACAGGGAGGACTTCTCTATGGTGCACTGTATGAAGGACGTTTTTGTGTTGGTCTGTGGGGAGGATGTCCCTGTGGTGGACAGTGGGGCGGATGACTCTATTGTGGACAGTTGAAAGATGTAAATTTTGTGGACAATGGGAAGGACGTCTTTTTTTCACAACTGGGAAGACTTCTCTATGGTGGACTCTATGACAGATATCCTTGTTGTGGCCAGCTGGTAGGATGTTCCTGTGGTAGACAGCGGGTAGGATGTCACTGTGGAGTGCAGTGGGTAGAACATCTTCGTGGTGGACAGTGGGAATGACATCCCTGTTTTGGACAGTGGAGTGTATATTTTTGTAGTGGACAGTGGAAAGGATGTCTTTGTTGTGGACAGTGGGAAGGACGTCCCTGTGGTGGACAATGTGAAGGATGTTCCTGTGGTTGACAGTGGGGTGGACATCCCTGTGTTGAACAGTGGTGAGAACCTTTCTGTGGTGCACAGGAAACTGTCTTTTTGGTGGATTTGGTAGGAAGGATTTCCCTGTTGTGGAGTGTGCAGGGGACATCTCTGGGATGGACATTGGTGAGAACAGTAGGAAAGGACACCCCATTGGTGGACATTGATGAGCACAACCCAGTGATGGAGAGTGAGGAAACATCCCTGAGGTGGACAGTGGGGTTTATGTCTCTGTGTTAGACAAGGGAAGGATGTCACTGTTGTAGACAATTTGGAGAATGTCGATGTGGTGGACTGTGGGAAGGACCTCCCTTTATTGGATAGTGGGTATGATGTCCCTGTGGTGGACAGTAGGTTGTACCTCTCTATGGTGGACAGTGGAAAGGATGTCCCTGTGGTAAACTTTGGGAAGGACTACCCTGTTGTGGAAAGTGGGAAGGATGTCCCTGTGATGAACAGTGGAGAGGACATCCCTGTGGTGGACAGTGGTGAGGACGTTTCTGTGGTTCACAGGAAAACGTTATTTTGGTGGACCATGGAAAGGATGTCCCTGTTTTGGAGAGTGCAGAGGATATCTCTGGGGTGGACAGTGGTGAGGACGTCTCTGGTGTGCACTGGAAGATGTCTTTGTGGTGCACATTTGTGAGGACAACTCTGTTGTGCAAAGGAGGATGTCCCTGTGGTGCACAGTGGGGAGGATGTCCCTGTGGTTTACAGTGCGAAGGACATCCCTGTGTTTGACAGTTGGGAGGAAATCCCTGTGGTGAACTGTGGAAGGACGACTCTGTGGTGGGCATTGGTGAGAGAATTTCACTGTGGTGGACAATGGGTATGATGGCCTTGTGGATAGTGGGAAGGATGTTCCTGTGGTGCACAAGAAAACCTCTCTTTATTGGACAGTGGGAAGGATTTCCTTGGTATGGAGAGTGCAGAGGACATCTATGCAATTGACAGTTGTAAGAACAATTCTGTTCTGCATGGAAGGATGTCCATGGAAGGACTTACCTGTTGTGGACAGTAGGGAGGATGTTTCTGTTTTGGACAACTGAGAGGACGTTACTGTGGTGGACAGTGTGAAGGATGTCCCTTTGATGGACAGCAGGAAGGACCTTGTGTGGTGTAGAGTGGTAAAGTTGTCCCTGTGATAGACAGTTATGAGGATGTTACTGTGGTGGACAGTCGAAAGGATGTCCCTGTGCTGGACAGTGGGAAGGACATCCCTGTTGTGGACAGTGGAAAGGACTTCTCTTTGGTGGACAGTGGGGAATAAGTTCCTTTGGTGAACAGTGGGGAGGATGTCCTGTGGTGGGCAGTGGTGAGGACGTTTCTCTGGTGCAAAGGAAAATGTCCCTTTCGTGGACATTGGGAATGATGTCCCTGCCATGGAGTGTGCAGAAGATATTTCTGGAGTAGACAGTAGTGAGGACATCCCTAGTGTGCACAGGAAGATGTTTTTGTGGTGCACAAGGGTGAGGACATCACTGTTGTGCACTGGAGGATGTCTCTGTGGTGCACAGTGGGGAGGATGTCCTTGTGGTGAACAGTGAGAAGGATGTCCCTGTCGTGGACAGGTGAGAGGGCCTCTCTGTGGTTGACAGTAAGAAGGACCTCCCTGTGGTGGACAGTCGGTAGGAAGTTTATGTGGTGGACAGAGGGGAGGACATCACTGTTTTGGACAGTGGAGAGGACATCCCTGTGGTGGACAGTGGAGAGGACGTTTCTGTTTTGAACAACTGAGAGGACATTACTGTGGTGGACACAGTTAATGACGTCCCTGTCGTGGACATCAGGGAAGACCTCTCTGTGGTGAACAGTGGTAAAGATGTAACTGTGATAGACAGTGATGAGGATGTTTTTGTGGTGGACGGTGGAAAGGACGTCCCTCTTGTGGACAGTAGTGAGGACCTCCATGCTGTGGATATTGGGAAGGACGTCCCTATGGTGAACTTTGGATATGATGTTGCTGTGGTGAACAGTGGAGAGGACCTCCTCAAGGAGGAAATTGGAAAGGACGTCACAGGGGTGGACAGTGGTGAGGAAGTTTCTCTGGTGCAAAAGAAAATGTCCCTATGGTGGCCAGTGGAAATAAATCTCTGTGGTGGAAAGTAGAGGGAAACACACTGTGGTGGACTGTGGGAAGAATATTTATTTTGTGGACAGTGGGAAGGAAGTCCCTGTTATCAATATAGGGAAGGACCTCCTTGTGGTGAACAGTGGGAAGGATATTCCTCTGGTGGACAGTGGGGAGGACATTCCTGTGGTGTACAGGGGGAAGGACATCCCTGTGGTGGACAGTAAAGAGGACTTTTCTGTGTTGGACATTTGGGATGACATCCCTGTCTTCAATATTGGAAAAAACGTTTCTTTGATGGATAGTGGGGAGGATGTCCCTGTCGTGGAGAGTTCAGAGGACATCTCTAAGGGTGGAGAGTGTTGCTGACATCCCTGGTGTGCAAAGGAGGATGTCCTGTTGTGTACAGTGGTGAGGATATCCCTATTGTGCACAGAAAAATATCCCTGTTGTGCAAAGTGGTTAGGATGTCCCAGTGGTGAACAGTGAAAAGGATGTCACTGTGGTGGACAATTTTGAAGATGTCCCTGTGCTGGACAGTGTGCAGGAGGTCCCTGTGGTGAACTTCAGAAGGACATATATGGTGTGGACTGTGGGCAGGATGTCCCTGTTGTGGATATTTGCAAAGATCTTTCGGTGGACATTGGGGAGGATGACCCTCTTGTGGAAAGTGGGGAGGACATCCCTGTGGTGGAAAGTGGGAAGGACATCCCTGTTATTGTCTGAGCAGAGGGTATCACTGAGGTAGACAGAGGGAAGGACATCCCTGTGATGGACAGCATGGAGGACCTTTCTGTTTTGAATTGCGGGAAGGACATCCCTGTTGTATACAGTGGGGAGGAAAATCCTTGGTAGACAGTGGAAAGGACATCCATGTGGTGGACAGTAGAGAAGACTTCCCTGTTATGGACAGTGGGAAGGAGGTCCCTGTGGTGGAGAGTGAAAAGGACATGCCTGTTGTTGACATTGCAGAGGACATACATTTGTTGGACTGTGAAAAGGACATTCTTGTGGTGGACTATAGAGAGGACTTCTCTGTGGTGGACAGTGGGAAGGAAGTTCCTGTAGTGGATGTTGGAAGGACATATATGTTGTGGACATTGGTGAAGACGTTTCTGTGGTGGACACTGGTGAAGAAGTTTCTCTGTGCAAAGGAAAACATCTCTTTTGTGGACAGTGGAAAGTATATCTCTGTGGTGGACAGTAGAGAGAAACACACTGTGCTGAACAATGGGAAGAATATTTATGTTGTGGACAGTGGGAAAAAAGTCTGTGTTGTCAATATTGGGAAGGACCTCCTTGTGGTGACTAGTGGGAAGGATATCCCTCTGGTGGACAGTGGGGAGGACATCCATGTGGTGGACAGGAGGAAGAACATCCTTGTGGTGGACAGTGAAGAGGACTTTTCTGTGTTAGACATTCGGAATAACATCCCTGTGGTTAATAGAGGGAAATACTTTCTTTGTTGGATAGTGGGGAGGATGTCCCTGTCACGGAAAGTGCAGAGGACATCTCTGGGGTGGAGAGTGTTGTTGACATTCCTAGTGTGCCAAGGAGGATCCTTGTGGTGCACAGTGGTGAGGATATCCCTGTTGTGCACAGAAAAATGTGCCTGCTGTGCAAAGTGGTTAGGATGTACCAGTGGTGAACAGTGAAAAGGATGTCTCTGTAGTTGACAATTTTGAGGATGTCTCTGTAGTGGACAGTGGTAAGGAGGTCCATGTGGTGGACTTTAGAAGGACATATATGATGTGGACTGTGGGAAGGACATCCCTCTATTGGATATTTGGAAAGACTTTTTGAGGACATTGGGGAGGATGAACATCTTGTGGAAAGTGGGGAGGACATCCCTGTGGTGGAAAGTCGAAAGACATCCCTGTTATGGTCTGAGCAGAGGATATCACTGAGGTAGACAGAGGAAAGGACGTCCCTGTGGTGGACAGCATGGAGAAACTTTCTGTTTTGAATTGTGGGAAGGACATTCCTGTTGTATACAGTGGGGAGGACAACCCTTGGTAGACAGTAGAAAGGACATCCAAGTCATGGACTGTAGAGAAGACTTCCCTGTTGTGGACAGTGGGAAGGAGGTCCCTGTGGTGGAAAGAGGGAGGAGAGAAAAGAAACACATCAAGAGAGAGGAGCAGAAAGAAGGTCATCTAGACAGAGGAGAGAACAGAAGGGCATCCATAGAGAGGAGAAGACAGAAGGGCATCGAGAGAGAGGAGAGGACAGAAGGGCATCCAGACAGAGGAGAGAACAGAAGAGAATAGAGAGAGAGAGGAGCAGAAAGAAAGTCATGCAGTCAGAGGAGAGAACAGAAGGGCATCCACAGAGAGGAGAAGACAGAAGGGCATCGAGTGAGAGTAGAGGACAGAAGGGCATCCGGAGAGAGGAGAGAACAGAAGGACATCCAGAGAGAGTAGAGACAGAAGGGCATCCAGAGAAAAGAGAGAAAAGAAGGGCATCCAGAGAGAGGAGAGAACAGAAGGGCATCCAGAGAGAGGAGAGGACACAAGGGTATCCAGAGAAATGAGAGAACAGATGATCTCCAAGAGAGAGGAGAGAACAGAACGGCATCCAGAGGGATGAGAGGACAGAATAGAATCTAGAGAGAGATGGGAAAAGAAGGGCATCCAGAGAGATGATGAGACAGAAGGGCATCCAGAGAGAGGAGAGGACAGAAGGGCATGCAGAGAGAGGAGAGGACACAAGGGTATCCAGAAAAATGAGAGAACAGAAGATCTTCCAGAGAGAGGAGAGAACAGAAGATCATCCAGAGAGAGAAGGGAACAGAAGTGCATCCAGAGGGATGAGAGGACAGAATAGAATCTGGAGATAGGAGACAACAGAAGGGCATCCAGAGAAATGATGAGACAGAAGAACGTCCAGAGAGACGAGAGGACAGAAGGGCATCCAGAGAGAGGAAAAAACAGAAGGGCATCCAGAGAGAGGAGCAGACAGAAGGGCATCTGGATAGAGGAGGGAACAGAAGGGCACCAGAGTGATGAGTGTACAGGATAGCCTCTGTAGAGGGAAGAGAAGAGAAAGGAAAAGGGAGATATTAGAGGACAGAAGTGAATCAAAAGAGAGAAGAGGACAGAAGGGCATCCAAGAGAAGAGAGAACAGAAGAACATCAAGAGAGAGGAGAGGACAGAAGGGCATCCAGAGAGTCGAGAAGACAGGAAAGCATCCAGATAGAGGAGACAATGTAAGTGTATCGAGAGTGGAGAAGACAGATCATCCAGAGAGAGGAGAGAACAGAAGGACATCCAGAGATATGAGAGTACAGGAGAGCCTCCATAGAGAGAAGAGAACAGAAAGGCAAAGAGAGATATTAGAGGACAGAAGGGAATCCAGAGAGAGAAGAGGACAGAAGGATATCGAAGAAAGGAGAGAACAGAAGGGCATACAGAGAGAGGAAAGGACAGAAGGGCATCTAGAGAGGGGAGAAGACAGAAAGGCATCCAGAGAGAGGAGAGAACATAAGTGCATCCAGAGAGAGGAGAAAAGAAGGGCATCCAGAGAGAGAAGAAGACAGAAGGGCATACAGACAAAGGAGAGGACAGAAGGGCATCCTGAGAGAGGAGAGAACAGAAGGTCATCCATAGAAAGTAGAGACAGCAGGGCATCCAGAGACAAGAGAGGAAAGAAGGGTATCCAGAGCGAGGAGAAGACACAAGGGCATCAAGAGAGGAGAAGCCACAAGGTCATCTAGAGAGAGGAGAGAACAGAAGGGCAGCAGAGCGATGAGAGTACAGGAGAGTCTCTATAGAGAGAAGAGATCACAAAGAAAAAGAGAGATATTACAGGACAGAAGGGAATCCAGAGAGAGAAGAAGACAGAAGGGCATCGAGAAAGAGGAAAAAACATAGGGTCATCCAGAGAGAGGAGAGAACAGAAGGGCATCCAGAGAAAGGAGAAGTCCGAAGGGCATCCAGAGATAGGTGAGGACAGAAGGGCCTCCATAGAAAGGAGAGAACAGAAGAGCATCCAGAGAGTGGATAAAACAGAAGGTCATCCAGGGAGAAGAGAAGACAGAAGTGCATCTGGAGGGAGGATAGAACAAAGGGCATCCAGAGAGAGAGGAGAGAACAAAAGAGCATCCAGAGAGAGGAGAAGACAGAAGGGTTTCCAGAGGGAGGAGAGAACAGAAGGGCATCCAGAGAGATCAGAGTACAGGAGAGCCTCCATAGAGAGAAGAGAACAGAAAGCCAACCAGAGAGAATAGAGGACAGAAGGGAATCTGGAGAGAAGAGAGGACAGGAGGGCATCCAGAGAGAGGAGAAGACAGAAGGGCATTCAGAGATAGGAGCGAACAGAAGTGCTTCCAGAGACAGGAGAAGACAGAATGCATCCAGAGAGAGGAGATTACAGAAGGGCATTCAGAGAGAAGAGAAAACAATGGCATCCATAGAGATGAGAACAGAAGGGCATCCAGAGAGATGAGAGTACAGGAGAGCCTCCATAGAGAGAAGAGAACAGTAAAAAAACCAGAGAGTTGAAAGGACAGAAGGGAATCCAGAGATAGAAGAGGACAGAATGGCATCCAAGGGAGGAGAGTACAGAAGGGCATCCAGAGAGAGGAGATAAAAAAAGGTCATCAATTGTGACGAAAAGACAGAAGGGCATCCAGAGAGAGGAGAGAAAAGAAGGGATTCCAGAGAGAGGAGAGAACAGAAGGGCATGTAGAGAGAGGAGTCAACAGAAGGTAATCCAGAGAGAGGAGAAGACAGAATGTATCCAGAGAGAGGAGATTACAGAAGGGCATCTAGAGAGAAGAGAAAATAAGGGCATCCATAAAGAGGAGAAGACAAAAGGGCATCCAGAGAGAAGAGAGAACAGAAGGGCATCCAGAGAGATGAGAGTACAGGAGAGCCTCCATAGAAAGAAGAGAGCAGTAAGGCAAACAGGGAGTTGAGAGTACAGAAGGGAATCCAGAGAGAGAAGAGGAGAGAATGGCATCCAAGAGAGGCTTGGACAAAAGGGCATCCAGAGAGAGGAGACAAAGAAGGTCATTCATAGGGATGAAAAGACAGAAGGGCATCCGGAGAGAGGAGAGAACAGAAGCTCATCTACAGAGATGGGTGAACAGAAGATCATCCAGAGAGAGAAATGTATAGAAGGGCATCCTGAGGGATGAGAGAACAGAACGGCATGTAGAGAGAGGAGAAGACAGAAGGGCATCTGGAGAGAGGAGAGAACAGAAGGGCATCCAGAAAGAGGAGAGAAAAGTAGTGCAACCAGAGAGAGGAGAAGATGGAAGGGAAACCAGAGAGAGAAGAGAACAAAAGGGTATTCAGAGAGAGGAAAATACAGAAGGGCATCCAGAGAGAGGAGTGGACAGAAGGGCATCCAGAAAGAAAAGAGAAGAGAAGGGCATCCACAGAGAGGAGAGGACAGAAGGGCATCCACAGAGAGTAGAGGACACAAGGGCATCCAGAGATAAGAGAGAACAGAAGGGCATCCAAGGAGAGGAGAGAACAGAAGGGTATCAAGAGTGAGGAGAAGAAAAAAGAGCATCCAGCGATAGGAGAGTACAGAAGGGCATCCAGGGAAAGGAGAAGACAGAAGGGCATTCAGAGAGAGGATAGCACAGAAGGGCATCCATAAAGAAGAGAAGACAGAAGGGCATCCAGAGAGAGGAGAGGACACAAGGACATCCAGAGTGATGAGAGAACAGAAGATCATCCAGAGAGGGAAGTGAATAGTAGGGCATCAAGTGAGATGAGAGGACAGAAGAGAATCTAGAGATAGGAGAGAACAGTAGAGGATCCAGAGAAAGGAGAAGACAGAAGGGTATCCAGAAAGAAGAGAGGACAGGAGGGGATCCAGAGAGAGAGGGGACACAAGGGCATCCAGAGGGAGAAGAGAATAGAAGGGCATACAGAGAGAGGAAAGGACAGAAGGGTATGCAGTGAGAGGAGAGGACAAAAGGGCATCCAGAGAGAAGAGAGACATCCAGAAAGAGGAGAGAACAGCAGCCCATCCAGAGAGAGGAGAAGACTGAAGGAAATCCAGAGAGAGAAGAGGACCGAAGGGCATCCTAAAAAAGGAGAAGACAGAACAGCATCCAGAGAGAGGAGAGGATAGAATGGCATCAAGTGAGAGAAGAAAACAGAAGGGCATCTAGGGAGAGGAGAAGACAGAAGGGTATATAGAGTGATGAGAAAATTTTCGGGCACCCAGAGAGAGGAGAAGACTGAAGGGCATTGGGAGAATCGAGAGAACAGAAGAGCATAGGGAGAGAGGAGAAGACAGAGGGGCATCCAGAGAGAAAAAACAACAGAAGGGCATCCAGAGAGAGAAGAAGACAGAAGGGCATCCAGAGAGAGGAGAGGACAGAAGGGCATCCAGAGAGAGGAGAGTACAGAATGGCATCTATAGAGAGGAGAGAACAGAAAGCCATCCAGTGAGACAAGAGAACAGAAGGGCATACAGAGAGAATAGAGGACAGAAGGGCATCTAGAGAGAAGAGAAAAGAGAAGGGCATCCAGAGAAAAGAGAAGACAAAAAGGGAATCCAGAAATAGGAGAGAAAAAAGGGCATCCAGAGAGAAAAAAAAAGGACATAAGGGAATCCAGAGAGAAGAGAGAAAAAAAGGGCATCTAGAGAGAGGAGAGGACAGAAGGGCATCCGGAGAGGGGAGAGGACACAAGAGTTTCCAGGGAGAAAGTGGACAGAAGGGCATCCAGAGAGTGGAGAGGACAGAAGGGCACCTAGAGAGAGCAGAGAACACAAGTGCATCCAGAAAGAGGAGAAGACAAAAGGGCATCAGTAGAGAGGAGAGACCAGAAGGGCATTGGGAGATAGGAGAGAAAAAAGTTCCTACAGAGAGAGAGGAGTAGATGGAAGGGCATTCAGAGAGAGGAGAAGAGAGAAGATCATCCAAAGAGAGAAGAGAACAAAAGGGCATCCAGAATGATGAGAGTACAGGAGAGCATCCACAAAGAGAATAGAACAGAAAGGCAACCAGAGAGGTTAGAAAACAGAAGGGATCCAGAGAGACGAGAGGACAGAAGGGCATCCAGAGAGATGAGAGGACAGAAGGGCATCCAGTGAGAGGGGAGAACAGAAGTGCAACCAGAGAAAGGAGAAAACAGAAGGACATTCAGAGAGAGGTGAGCACAAAAGGGCATCCAGAGAGAAGAGAACAGAAGGGCATCCAAAGAGAGGAGAAGACCGACTGGTATTCAGAGAGAGGAGAAGAAAGAAGGTCATCCAGAGAGAGCAGAGAACAGAAGGGCATCCAGAGAATGAGACTACAGGAGAGATTCCATAGAGAGAAGAGAACAGAAAGGTAAACAGAGTTTAGAGGACAGAAGAGATCCAGAGAGAGGAAAGGGCAGAAGGGCATCCAGAGACAGGAGAGGACAGAAGGGCATCCAGAGAGAGGAGAGGACAGAAGGGCATCCAGAGAGAGGAGGGAACAGAATTGCATAAATAGAGAGGAGAAGACAGAAGGGCATCCAGACAGAGGTGAGCCCAAAAGGGCATCCAGAGAGAAGAGAAAAGAAGGGCATCCAAAAGGAGGAGAAGACAGAAGGGCACCCAGAGAGAGGAGAGGAAAGAAAGGCATCCTGAGAGAGGAGTGACAAGAAGGTCATCCAGAAAGAGTAGAAGAAAGAACGGCATTCAGAGAGCGGAGAGTAAAGATGGCATACAGAGAGAGGAGAAAACAGAAGGGCATCCAGAAAGAGGAGAAAACAAAATGACATCCAGGTAGAGGAGAGGACAGAAGTGCCTTCACAGAGAGGGTAGAATAGAAGAGCATCAAGAGAGAGGAGAGAACAGAATGGAATCCTCTCCAAATAGAGGAGCTGACAGAAGGGCATCCAGAGAGAGGAGAGAACAGAAGGGCATCTGCAGAGAGGAGAGAAGAGAAAGGCATCCAAAGAGAGGAGAGGACAGAAGGGCATCCAGAGAGAGTAGAAGACAGAAGGGCATCCAGAGAGAGGAGAAGACAGATGGGCACCCAGAGAGAAGACAGGACAAAAGGACATCCAGAGAGAGGAGAGGACACAAGGGCATCAAGAGAGATGAGAGAACAGAAGAGCATCCAGAAAGAGTAGAGGACACAAGGCCATTTAGAGAGATGAGAGAACAGAAGATCATCGACAGAGAGGAGAGAACAGAAAGGCATCCAGAGAGATGAGAGAACAGAAGAGAATCTCGAGAGAGGAGAGAAAAGAAGGGCATCCAGAGAGAGAAGAGAACAGAAGAGCATCCAAAGAGAGGAGAGTACAGAAGGGCATCAGGAGAGAGGAGAGAATAGAAGGGCATTCGTAGAGAAGAGAAGACAGAAGGGCATTCGAAGAGAGGAGAGGACACAAGGTCATCCAGAGAGATGAAAGAACATGAGATCATCCAGAGAGAGAAGAGAACAGAAGGGCATCCAGAGAGATGAGAGTACAGAAGATCATCAAGATAGAGAAATAAACAGAAGGGCATCCAGAGAGAGGAGAGAACAGAAGGGTTTCAGAGTGAAAAGAGGACAAAAGGGCATCCAGAGAGAGGAGAGAATATAAGGGAATCCAAAGAAAGGAGAAGACAGAAGGGTAACCAAAGAGAGGAGAGGACAGACGGATATCACGAAATAAGAGAGAAGAGACCGAAGGGCATCTGGAGAAAGGAGAAGCAGAAGGGCATCCAGAGATAGTAGAGAATAGAACAGTATCCAGAGAGCAGAAAAGACAGAAGGGAATGCAGAGAGAGTAGAGAATAGAACAGTATCCAAAGTGCAGAGAAGACAGAAGGGCATACAGAGAAAGGAGAAGATAGAAAGGCATCCAGAGAGAGGAAAGGACAGAAGGAAATCCCGAGAGAAGAGAGAACAGAGGTCATCTAGAGATATGAGAAAACAGGAGAGAATCCAGAAAGTGGAGAGAACAGAAGGACATCCGGAGAGTGAAGCAGACAGAATGGCATCCAGATAGAAGAGAGTAAATAAGGGCATCCAGAGAGAGGAGAAGACATTCAGAGAGTGGAGCTGACAGAAGGGCATCCAGAGAAAAAAACAGAATAGAAGGGTACCCAGAGAGAGGAGAGGACAAGAGGGCTTCCAGAGAAATGAGAGAACAGAAGTTCATCCAGAGAGATAAGAGAACAGAAGGGCATCCAATGAGATGAGAGGACAGAAGAAAATCTAGAGAGGAGAGAGAACAGAAAAGCATCCAGAGAGAGGAGAAGACAGAATTGTATTCAGAAAGAAGAGAGGACAGAAAGGCATCCAGAGAGAGAAGAGGACACAAGGCCATCCAGAGAGAGGAGAGTATAGAAGATCTTCCATAGAGAGGAGAGAACAGAAGGGCATGCACAGAGATGAGCGAAGAAAAGATCATCCAGAGAGAGAAGAGAACATAAGGGCATCTAGAGAGATGACACGACAGAAGAGAATCTAGAGAGAGGGGAGAACTGAATGGCATTCAGAAAGAGGAGAAGACAGAAGGGCATTCAGAGAGAGGAGAGGACATATGGGCATCCAGAGAGAGGAGAGAGCAGAAGAACATTCAAAAAAAAGGAGAGGACAGAAGGGCATCCCGAGAGAGGAGACAACAGAAGGACACCGGGAGAGAGGAGAATACTAAGGGCACCCAGAGAGTAGACAGGACAGAAGGGCATCTAGAGAGAAGAGAAAAGAGAAGGGCATCTAAAGAGAGGAGAAGACAAAAAGGGAATCCAGAGATAGGAGAGAAAAGAAGGGCATCCAGAGAGAGAAAAGTACAGAAGGGTATCGAGAGAGAAGATAGAAAAGAAGGGCATCCAGAGAGATGAGAGGAAAGAAGGGCATCCGGAGAGGGGAGAGGACACAAGGGCATCCAGGGAGAAAGTGAACAGAAGGGCATCCAGAGAGTGGAGAGGACAGAAGGACACCTAGAGAGAGCAGAGAACACAAGTATATCCAGAAAGAGGAGAAGAATCAAAGGCATCGGTAGAGAGGAGAGACCAGAAGGGCATCGGGAGATAGGAGAGGAAAGAAGTTCCTCCACAGAGTGGAGAAGACCGACGGGCATTCAGAGAGAGGTGAAGAGAGCAGGTCATCCAGAGAGAGGAGAGAACTGAAGGGCATCCAGAGTGATGAAAGTACAAAAGAGCATCCATAGATAGAAGAGAAGAGAAAGGCAACCAGAGAAATTAGAGGACAGAAGGGATCCAGAGAGAGGAGAGGAAAGAAAGGCATCCAGAGGGAGGAGAGAACAGAAGGGCATCCAGAAAGAGGAGAGAATGAAATGGCATCAAGGTAGAGGAGAGGACAGAAGGACATTCAGAGAGAGGGAAGAACAGAAGAGCATTGAGAGCAGGGAGAGAACAGAAGGGCATACAAAGAGAGGAAAGGACAGAAGGTCATCCAGAGAGAGGAGAAGACAGTAGGGCATGCAGAGAGAAGAGAAGACAGAAGGGCACTCAGAGAGAAGAGAGGACAGAAGGACATCCAGAGACAAGAGAGGACACAAGGGCATCAAGAGAGATGAGTCAACAGAAGAGCATCCAGAAAGTGTAGAGAACACAAGGCCAATTAGAGAGATGAGAGAACAGAAGATCATCAACAGAGAGGAGAGATCAGAAGGGCATCCAGAGAAATGAGAGAACAGAAGAGAATATAGAGAGAGGAGAGAAAAGAAGGGCATCCAGAGAGAGAAGAGGACAGAAGGGCATCCAAAAAGAGGAGAGTACAGAAGGGCATTCAGAGAGAAGAGAAGACACACGGGCATCCATAGAGAAGCGAGAAAAGCAGGGCATCCAGAGAGAGAAGAGGACACAAGGTCATCCAGAGGGAGGAGAGAACAGAAGGGCATACAGAGAGACGAAAGAAGAGAAGGGTATCTAGAGAAATGAGAGTACAAAAGGGCATCCAGAGAGAGGAGAGACATCCAGAAAGGGGAGAGAACAGCAGCAGACTGTGTGGGAGAGAGAGCAGAAGACTGAAGGAAATCCAGAGAGAGAAGAGGACCGAAAAGCATCCAAATAGAGGAGAAGACAGAAGGGCATACAGAGAGGGGAGAGGACAAAAGATTATCCAGAGTTAGGAGAAAATTTTCAGGAATCCAGAGAGAGGAGAAGACTGAAGGGCATTGGGAGAGTCGAGAGAAGAGAAGGGCATAGGGAGAGAGGAGAAAACAGAAGCGCATCCAGAGAGAGGAGACGACAGAAGGGCATCCAGAGAGAAGAGACGACAGAAGGGCATCCAGAGTGAGGAGAAGACAAAAAGGGAATCCAGAGATAGGAGAAAAAAGAAGGCCATCCAGAGAGAGAAATGGACAGAAGGGAATCCATAGAGAAGAGAGATAAAAGGGCATCCAGAGAGAGGAGAGGACAGAGGGGCATTCACAGAGGGGATAGGTCAGAATGGCATCCAGGGAGAAAGTGAACAGAAGGGCATCCAGAGAGTGGAGAGGACAGAAGTGCACGTAGAGAGAGCAGAGAACACAAGGGCATCCAGAAAGAGGAGAAGACACAAGGGCATTGGTAGAGAGGAGAGACAAGAAGGGAATCAGGAGATAGGAGAGGAAAGAAGTTCCTCCAGAGAGAGGAGAAGACCGAAGGGCATTCAGAGAGAGGTGAAGAGAGAAGGTCATCCAGAGAGAGGAGAGAACAGAAGAACATCCAGAGTGATGGAAGTACAAAAGAGCATCCATAGATAGAAGAGAACAGATAGGCAAGCAGAAAAATTAGAGGACAGAAGGGATCCAGAGAGAGGAGAGGAAAGAAAGGCATCCAGAGAGAGGAGAGAACAGAAGGGCATCCAGAAAGAGGAGAGAACAAAATGGCATCCAGATAGAGGAGAGGACAGAAGGGCATTCACAGAGAGGGTACAACAGAAGAGTGTCGAGAGAGAGGAGAGAACAGAAGGGCATCCAAAAAAAGGAGAGTACAGAAGGGCATCCAGAGAGAGGAGAGAACAGAAGGACATCTGCAGAGAGGAGAGAACAGAAAGGCATCCAAAGAGAGGACAGTAGGGCATCCAGAGAGAGGAGATAACAGAAGGGCATGTAGAGACAGAAGACAGAAGGGCACCCAGATAGAAGAAAGGACAGAAAGACATCCAGAGAAAAGAGAGGACACAAGGAAATCCAGAGAGAAGAGAGGACACAAGGGCATCCAGATGGAGGAGAGAACAGAAGGGCATCCAGAGAGAGGAGAAGACACAAAGGCAATCAGAGAGAAGAGAGGACAGAAGGATATTCAGAGAGAAGAGAGGACAAAAGGGCATCAAGAGAGATGAGAGAACAGAAGATCATCCAGAAATAGAAGAGAACAGAAGGGCATCCAGAAAGATGAGAGGACAGAAGAGAATCTAGAGATAGGAGAGAACAGAAGGGCATCCAGATAGAGGAGAAAAGAGAGGGCATCCAAAGATAGGAGAGTACAGAAGGGCATTCAGAGAGGAGAGAAGACAGAAGGGCATCCAGACAGAAAAGAACAGAGGGACATCCATAGATAGAAGACAGAAGTGCATTCAGAAAAAAGGAGAACAGAAGGGCATCCAGAGAGATGACAGACCAGGAAAGAATCCAGAAGAGGAGAAAACAGAAGCCCATCCAGACAGAGCAGAACACTTAAGGACATACAGAGAGAGAAGAGGACTTAAGGGCATCCAGAGAGAGGAGAAGACAGGAGGGTATCCAGAGTGAGGAGAAAATTGTCAGGCATCCAGAGAGAGGAGAAGACAAAAAAACATCCAGAGAGATGAGAGGACAGAAGGGCATCCAGAGAGAGGAGAACACAGAAGGGCATCCAAAGAGATGAGAGAACAGAAGGGTATAAAGAGAGAATAGAGGACAGAAGGGCATCTAGAGAGAGGAGAGAAGAGAAGGGCATCCAGAGTGAGGAGAATATAAATAGGGAATCCAGAGATAGGAGAGAAAAGAAGGGCATCCAGAGAGAGAAGAGGACAGAATTGCATCCAGAGAAGAGGAAAGAAGGGCATTCAGAGAGAGGAGATGACAGAAGGGCATCCAGAGAGGGGAGAGGACAGTAGGACATCCAGGGAGAGAAGTAAACAAAGGTACATCCAGAGAGAGGAGAGGACAGAAGGGCACCTAGAGAGAGCAGACAACACAAGTGCATCCAGAAAGAAGAGAAGACAGAAGTTCATCGGGAGAAAAAAGTGGAAAGAAGTTCATGCATAGAGAGGAGAAGACGGAAGGGCATTCAGAGAAAGGAGAAGACAGTACGGCATCCAAAGAGAGAAGAGGACAGAATTGCATCCAGTGAGAGGAGAGTACAGAAGGTCATCTAGAGAGAGTAGAAGACAGAATGTTATCCAGAGTGAGGAGAATATTGTCAGGCATCCAAAGAGAGGAAAGCACAGAAGGGCATCTAGAGAGAGGAGAAGACAGAAGGTTATCCATAGTGAGGAGAATATTGTCAGGAATCCAGAGAGAGGAGAGAACAGAAGGGCATCCAGAAAGAGGAGAGAAAAATGGCATCCAGGTAGAGGAGAGGACAGAAGGGCATTTGCAGAGAGGAGAGAACAGAAAGGCATCCAAAGAGAGAAGACCGAAGGGCATCCAAAAGAGGAAAAGACAGAAGGGCATCCAGAGAGAGGATAGGAAAGAAAAGCATCTGAAGAGAGGAGAGAACAGAAGGGCAACTAGAGAGAGGAGAGTAAAGAATGGCATACAGAGAGAGGAGAGAACAGAAGGCCATCCAGAAAGAGGAGAGAACAAAATGGCATCCAGGTAGAGGAGAGGACAGAATGGCATTCACAGAGAGGTTAGAACAGAAGAGAAACGAGAGAGAAGAAGACAGAAGGGCATCCAAAGAGATGAGCGGACAGAAGGGCATCCAGAGAGAGGAGAGAACAGAAGGGCAACCACAGAGAGGAGAGAACAGAAAGGCATCCAAAGAGAGGCGAGAATAGATGGGCATCCAGAGAGAGGAGAAGACAGAAGGGCATGCAGAGGGAGGAGAAGACAGAAGGGCACTGAGAAAGAAGAGAGGACAGAAGGACATCCAGAGAGAAGAGAGGACACAAGGGCATCAAGAGAGATGAGAGAACAAAAGAGCATCCAGAAATAGTAGAGGCACAAGGCCAATTAGGGAGATGAGAGAACAGAAGACCATCGACAGAGAGGAGAGATCAGAAGGGCATTCAGAGAGAAGAGAGGACAGAATGACATCCAGAAAGAAGAGAAGACACAAGGGCATCAAGAGAGATGAGAGAACAGAAGAGCATCCAGAAAAAGTAGAGGACACAAGGCCAATTAGAGAGATGAGAGAACAGAAGATCATTAACAGAGAGAAGAGAACAGAAGGGCGTCCAGAGAGATAAGAGAACAGAAGAGAATAGAGAGAGAGGAGAGAAAAGAAGAGCATAGGGAGTGAGGAGAAGACAGAAGTGCATCCGCAGAGAGGAGAGAACAGAAAGGCATCCAAAGAGAGGCGAGGAAAGAAGGGAATCCAAAGAGAGGAGAAGACTGAAGGGCACCCGGTGAGACAAGAGAACAGAAGGGCATACAGAGAGAAGAGAGGACACAATGGCATCTAGAGAGAAGAGAAAAGAGAAGGGCTTCCAGAGAGAGGAGAGAACAGAAGGGCATTCAAAGAGGGGAGAGGACAAAAGGGCATCCAGGGAGAAAGTGAACAGAAGGGCATCCAGAGAATGGAGAGGACAGAAGGGCACCTAGAGAGAGCAGAGAATACAAGGGCACCCAGAAAGAGGAGAAGACACAAGGGCATCAGTAGACAGGAGAGACAAGAAGGGCATCGGGAGATATAAGAGAAAAGAAGTTCCTCCAGAGAGAGGACAAGACCGAAGGGCATCCAGAGAGAGGTGAAGAGAGAAGGTCATCCAGAGAGAGGAGAGAACAGAAGGGCATCCAAAGAGAGGAGAGGAAAGAAGGGCATCCAGTGAGAGGAGAAGACAGAAGGGCATCCAGAGAGAGGAGAAGACAGAAGGGCACCCAGAGAGAAGAGTGGACAGAAGGACATACAGAGGGAAAAGAGGACACAAGGGCATCAAGAGAGATTAGAGTACAGAAGAACATCCAGAAAGAGTAGAGGACACAAGTCCAATTAGAGAGATTAGAGAACAGAATATCATTGACAGAGAGAAGAGAACAGAAGGGTGTCCAGAGAGATGAGAAAACAGAAGAGAATCTAGAGAGAGGAGATAAAAGGGGCATCCAGAGAGAGAAGAGGACAGAAGGGCATCCAAAGAGAGGAGAGTACAGAAGGGCATTCAGAGAGAAGCGAAGACAGATGGACATCCATAGAGAAGAGATGAAAGAAGGGCATCCAGAGAAAGAGAGAAGAGGACACAAGGGCATCCAAAGGGAGGAGAGAACAGAAGGGTATCCAGCGGGAGGAGATGACAGAAGGGCATCCAGACAGAGGAGAGAACATAGGGGCATCCAGAGAGAGAAGACAGAAGTGCATTCAGAGAAAAAAAGAGAACAGAAGGGCATCCAGAGAGATGATAGGCCAGGAGAGAATCCAGAAGAGGAGAGAACAGAAGCCCATCCAGACAGAGCAGAAGACTGAAGGACATATTGAGAGAGAACAGGACTGAAGGGCATCTGGAGAGAGGAGAAGACAGAAGGGCATCCAGAGAGAGGAGAGGACAGAAGGGCAACCAGATAGAGGAGAGCACAGATGGGCATCCAAAGAGACGAGAGAACAGAAGGGCATAAAGAGAGAATAGAGGGCAGAAGGGCATCTAGAGAGAGGAGAAGACAGAAGGTCATCCAGAAAGAGCAGAGAACAAAAGGGCATCCAGAAGAGGAGAAGATAAAAGGGCATACAGAAATAGGAGAGGACCGAAGGTCATCCAGAGAGCAGAGAAGACAGAAGGGCATCCAGAGAGAGAGGAGAGGACATAAGAGCATCCAGAGAGAGAGAGACAAGAACAGAAGGGCATTCAGAGGGAAGAGGGAACAGAAGGGCATCCGAAGAGAGGAAAGAAGAAAAGGGCATCCAGAGAGAGAAGAGAACAGAAGTGAATCTGGAGAGAGGAGAAGACAGAAGGACATTTAGAGAGAGGAAAGAGCAGAAGGTCATCCAGAGAGAAGAGAACAGAAGAGAAACCAGAAAGATGAGAAGCCAGAAAGGCATCCAGAAAGAGGAGCAGACAGAAGGGTATCCAGAGAGAGGAGAGGACATTTGGCATCGTGAGAGGAGAGATTACAGATTGACATCAAGATGAGGAGAGAGCAGAAGTGCATCCAGAAATAGGAGAGGAAAGAAGGGCATCCAGAGAGTCGATAGAACAGTAAGCCATCCAGATTGAGGTAAGGCAGAAGGGCATCCGGAGAGAGGAGAAAACAGAAGGGCATCCAGAAAAAGGAGAGAAAAGAAGTGCATCCACAGAGAGGAGAGAACAGAAGGGCATTCAGAGAGAGGAGAGAGCAGAAGGTCATCCAGAAAGAGGAGAAGTAGAAGGGAATCCAAAGAGAAGAGAGAACAAAACGGCATCCAGAAAGAGGAGAAGAAAGAAAGGCATCCAGAGAGAGGAGAGAACACAAGGGCATTCAGAAATAGGAGAGAACAGAATGGTATCCAGAGAGAGGAGAAGACCGAAGGGCCTCCCGAGAGAGGAGAGGACAGAAGGGCATTCAGAAAGAGAAGAGAACAGAAGGACATCAAGGCAGAGGAGACAACAGAAGGGCATCCAGAGAGAGGAGAAGATATAAGGGCTTCCAGAGAGAGGAGAGAACAGAAGGGCATCCAGAAAGAGGATAGAACAGAAAGGTATCCAGGAGAGGAGAGGAAAGAAGGGCATCAAGAGGGTGGAGAGGACAAAAGGGCATCCCGAGAGAAGAGAGAAAAAAGGGCATCCAGAGACATGAGAGAACAGAAGATAATCAAGAAAGAGGATATAACAGAAGGGCATCCAGACTGAGCAAAAATCTGAAGGATATCCAGAGAGAGGGGAGAACAGAAGGGCATCCAGAGAGAGGAGAGAACAGAAGGGCATCCAGAGAGAGGAGAAGACAGAAGGGCATTCAGAGAGAGGAAAGAGCAGAAGGGATTCCAGAGAGAGAAGAAGACAGAAGGGCATCTAGAGAGAGGAGAGTACAGAAGTGCATCCAGAGAGTGGAGAGGACAGAAGGGCATCTAGTGAGAGGAGAGAACAGAAGGGCATCCAGAGAGAGGAGAAGACAGAAGGGTATGTAGGTGAAGAGAGAATTGTAGAGCATCCAGAGAGAGGAGAAAAAGAAGGATATAGGGAGAGAGGAGAGAACAGATGGGCATTGGGAGAGAGAAGACAGAAGGGCATCCAGATGGAGGAGAGGACAGAAGTGCATCCTTAGGGAGGAGAGGCAATAAGGGCATCCAGAAAGACAAGAGAACAGAAGGGCATCCAGAGAGAATAGAGGACAGAAGAACATCTAGAGAGAGGAGAGAACAGAAGTGAATCAAGAGAAAGGAGAAGCCAGAAAGGCATCCAGAGAGAGGAGAGGACAGAAGGACATCCAGAGAAAGGAGAGAACAGAAGAGCATCTAGAGAGAGGAGAAGACAGAAGGGCATCGGAGAGAGGAGAGAATAGAAGGGCATCCAGAATGAGGATAGAACAGAAGGGCATCAAGAGAGAGGAGAAGACAGAAGGGAATCCAGAGAGATGATAGAACTGAAGGGCATCCAGAGAGAGGATAGAACAGAAGGGCATCCAAAGAATGGAGAAGAGAGAAGGGCAACCAGAGAGAGAAAAAGACAGAATGTCATACAGATAGAGGAGAGAAGAGAAGGGCATCCTGAGAGAGGAGAAGACAGAAGGGCATCCACAGAGAGGAGAGGACAGAAGGGCATCGAGTGAGAGGAAAGAACAGAAGGTCATCCAGAGAGAAGAGAACAGAAGAGAAACCAGAAAGATGAGAAGCCAGAAAGGCATCCAGAAAGAGGAGCAGACAGAAGGGTATCCAGAGAGAGCAAAGATCAGAAGAGAATCCAGAAAGAGGATAGAACAGAAGGACAACCAGAGAGAGCAGAAGACTGACGACATCCAGAGAGAAAAGAGGACTGAAGGGCATCCAGTGAGAGGAAAGGACAGAAGGAAATCCAGTGAGAGGAGAGAATAAAAGAGATTCCAGAGACAGCAGAAGACAGAAGGGTATCCAGAGTGAGAAGTGAAATGAAGGTCTTCCAGAGATAGTAGAAGACAGAAGGGCATTCATAGAGAGGAGAGGAAAGAAGGGCATCCGGAGAGGGGAGAGGACATAAGGGCATCCAGGGAGAGAAGTGAACAGAAGGGCATCCAGAGAGAGGAGAACACAGAAGGGCATCCAGAGAGAGAAGAGTACAGAATGTCATACAGAGAGAGGAGAGAACATAAGGGTATCCTAAGAGTGGAGAAGACAAAAGGGCATCCACAGAGAAGAGAGGACAGAAGGGCATCCAGAGAGAAGAAAGAACAGAAGGTCATCCAGACAGAAGAGAACAGAAGATAACCCAGAAAGAGGAGAGGAGAGAAGGGCATACAAAGCGAGGTGGGCATAGAAGGGCATTCAGTAAGTGGAGAAGACAGAAGCTAATCTGGAGAGAGGAGAGAACAGAATGGCATCCAGAGAGAAGAGAAGACAGAAGGGCATCATGAAAGAGCGGACAGAAAAGAAGGGCATCCAGAGAGAGAGAGAACCGAAGGGCAATGAAAGAGAGGAGATAATAGAAGGGTATCCAGAGAGAGGAGAGGACAGAAGGGCATAAAGAGAGGCATCCTGAGAGAGGAGAGAACAGAAGGGCAACGAGAAAGGAGATAATAGAAGGGTCTCCAGAGAGAGGAGAGGACAGAAGGGCATACAGAGAGAGGAGAGGATAGAATGGCATCCCGAGATAAGAGAGAACAAAGGGCATCCAGAGAGATGAGAGAACAGAGGAGAATCAAGAAAGAGGATAGAACAGAAGGGCATTCAGAGTAAAAAAGAATGAAGGACATCCAGAGAGAAAAGTGGACAGAAGGGCATCCGGGGAGAGGAGAATACAGAAATGCATCAGGAGTGAAAAGAGGACAGAAGGGCATCCAGTGAGAGGAGAGAAAAGAAGGGCATGCAGAGAGAAACGAAGACAGAAAGGTATTTATGTGAAGAGAGAATTGTAGGGCATCCGGAGAGAGGAGAAGACAGAAAGGCTTTGGCAGAGAGGAGAGAACAGAAGGGCATCCAGAGAGGGGGGAGGAAGAAGGGCATCCAGAAAGAGGAGAGACTAGAAGGGCATTCAGAGAGAGGAGGAGACAGATGTAATCCAGGGAGAGGAGAGGACTGAAGGGCATCCAGAGAGAGAAGATTACAGAAATGCATCCAGAGAGAGGAGAAGACAGAAGGGCTACCAGAGAGACAAGAGAACAGAAGGGCATTTGGAAAGAGGAGAAGACAAAAGGGCATCCAGAGAGCGTAGAGGACAGAAATTCATGAGGAAATAGAAGAGAACAGAAGGACATGTAGACAGGGTAGAGGACAAATGGGCATCCAGAGAGAGGAGAGTACAGATGGGCATCCAGAGAGAGAAGAGAATAGAAGGGTATCCAGAGAGAGGAGAAGACAGAAGAAAATCAAGAGAGAGAAGAGAAGAGAACAGAAGGGCATCCAGAGAAAAAAAGAAGACAGAAGGGCATCCTGAAAGAAGAGAGGACAGAAGGACATACCCAGAGATGAGAGAACACAAGGGCATCCAGAGAGATGAGAGAACAGAAGAGAATCCAGAAACAGGATAGAACAGAAGGGCATCCAGATCGAGAAGAAGACTGAAGGATATCCAGAGAGAAAAGAGGACAGAAGGGCATGGGGAGAGAGGAGAATACAGAAGGTCATCAAGGGAGAGGAGAGGACAGAAGGGCATCCAGTGAGAGGAGAGAACAGAAAGGAATCCAGAGAGAGGAGAAGACAGAAGGGTATCCAGAGTGAAGAGAGAATTGTAGGGCATCCAGAGAGAGAGGAGAAGACAGAAGGGCATTGGGAGAGAGGAAAGAATAGAGGGGCATCAGGAGAGAGGCGAAGACAGAAGGGCATCCAGATAGAGGAGAGGACAGAAGGGCATCCAGAGAGAGGAGAGGCCAGTAGAGCATCCAGAGAGACGAGAGAACAGAAGGGCATCCAGAGAGAATAAAGGACACAAGGGAATCTAGAGAGAGGAGAGAAGAGAAGGTCATCCAGAAAGAGGTGAGTAGAGAAGGGCAACAAGAGAGAGGAGAGAAATGAAGGGCATCCACAGTGAGGAGAAGACAGAAGGGAATCCGGAGAGAGGAGAGAACCGAAGTGCATTCGGAGATAGTAGAAGATAGAAGGGCATTGAAAGAGAGGAGAGGACAGAAGAACATCTGGAGAGAGAAGAGGACAGAATGTCATAGAGAGGAGAGAACAGAAGGGCATCCAGAGAGAGAAGAGGACAAAATGTCATACAGAGAGAGATAGAGAGTACAGAAGGGCATTCCAAGTGAGGAGAAGATACAAGGGCATCCACAGTGAGGAGAGAACAAAAGGGCATCTGGAGATAGGAAAGAACAGAAGGTCATCCAGACAGAAGAGAACAGAAGAGAACCCAGAAAGTGGAGAGGACAGAAGGACATCCAGAGAGAGGAGAAGACAGAAGGGCATCCAGAGAGAGGAGACAACAGAAAAACATCCAGAGAGAGGAGAAGACAGAAGGGCATCCAGAGAGTGTAGAGAACAGAAGGACATCCAGAAAGAGCAGAGAACAGAAATGAATCCAGACAAAGGAGAAGACAGAAGGGTATCCAGAGAGAGGAAAGAACAGAACAGAATCCAGAAAGAGGAGGGAACTGAAGGACGACCAGAGAGGACAGAAGACTGATGACATCCAGAGAGAGAAGAGGACAGAAAGGCATCCAGTGGGAGGAGAGAACAGAAGGACATCCAGTGAGAGGAGAGATTAGAAGGCCATCCAGAGAGAGGAGAGAACAGAAGGGCATCCAGAAAGAGTAGAGAACAGAAAGGCATCCAAAGAGAGGAGAGGACAGAAGGGCATCCAGAGAGAGAAGAAGACAGAAGGGCATCCAGAGAGAGGAGAAGACAGAAGGGCATCCAGAGAGATGAGAGGACAGAAGGACACCCAGAGAGAAGAGAGTGCACAAGGGCATCAAAAGAGATGAGAGAACAGAAGACCATCAACAGAGACGAGAGAACAGAAGGGAATCCAGAGAGATGAGAAAAAAGAAGATCATCCAGAGAGAGAAGAGAACAGAAGGGCGTCCAGAGAGATGAGAAGACAGAAGAGAATCTAGAGAGACGAGAGAACAGAGGGGCATCCAGAGAGAGGAGAAAACAGAAGGGCATCAAAAGAGAGGAGAGTACAGAAGGGCATTCCGAGAGAAGAGAAGACAGAAGGGCATCCAGACAGAGGAGAGAACAGAGGGGCTTCCAGAGAGAGAAGACAGAAGTGAATTCAGAGAAAAAACAGAATAGAAGGGCATCCAGAGAGATGATAGACCAGGAGAGAATCCTGAAGAGGAGAGAACAGAAGCCCATCCAGACACAGCAGAAGACTGAAAGACATACTGTGAGAGAAGAGGACTGAAGGGCATGCGGAGAGAGGAGAAGACAGAAGGGTATCCAGAGTGAGGAGAAAATAGTCAGGCATCCAGAGACAGGAGAAGGCAGAAGGACATGCAGAGAGAAGAGAGAACAGAAGGGCATCCAAAGAGAGGAGAGCAAAGAAGGGCATCCAAAGAGATGAAAGAACAGAAGGGCATAAAGAGAGAATAGAGGACAGAAGGGCATCTAGAGAGGGGAGAAAAGAGAAGGGCATCCAGAGAGAGGAGAAGACAAAAAGGGAATCCAGAGATATGAGAGAAAAGAAGGGCATCCAGAGATAGAAAAGGAAAAAAGGGAATCCAGAGAGAAGAGAGAAAAGAAGGACATCCAGAGAGAGGAGAGGACAGAAGGGCATCCAGAGTAATGAGACTACAGGAGAGCTTCCATAGAGAGAATAGAAGTGAAAGGCAACCAGAGAGATTAGAGGACAGAAAGGATCCAGAGAGAGGAGAGGACAGAAGGGCATCCAGAGAGAGGAGAGGAGAGAAGGGCATCCAGAGAGAGGAGAGGACAGAAGGGCATCCAGAGAGAGGAGAGGACAGAAGGACCTTCAGAGAGAGGAGAGGACTGAAAGGCATCCAGAGAGAGGAGAGGACAGCAGGGCATCCAGAGAGAGGAGAGGTCAGAAGGGCATCCAGAAAGAGGAGAGAACAGAACTGCATCCAGAAAGAGCAGAAGACAGAAGGACATCCAGAGAGAGGTGAACACAGAAGGGCATCCAGAGAGAAGAGAACAGAAGGGAATCCAAAGAGAAGAGAAGCCTGAAGGTCATTCAGAGAGAGAAGTAGTCAGAAGGTCATCCAGAGAGAGCAGAGAACAGAAGAGCATCCAGAGTGTTGAGACTACAGGAGAGCTTCCATAGAAAGAAGAGGACAGAAAGGCAACAGGACAGATTAGAGGACAGAAGGGATCCAGAGAGAGGAGAGGACAGAAGGGCATCCAGAGAGAGGAAAGGACAGAAGGGAATCCAGAGAGAGGAGAGGACAGAAGGGCATTAAGAGAGAAAAGAGGACACAAGGACACCCAGAGAGAAGATAGGACACAAGGGCATCAAGAGAGATGAGAGAACAGAAGAGTATCCAGAGAGAGGAGAGGACACATGACCAATTAGAGAGATGAGAAAACAGATGATCTTCGACAGAGAGTAGCGAAGAGAAGGGCATCCAGAGAGATGAGAGGACAGAAGAGAATCTAGAGAGAGGAGAGAACAGAAGGGCATCCAGAGAGAGGAGAAAACAGAAGGGCATCCAAAGAGAGGAGAGTACAGAAGGGCATTCCGAGAGAAGAGAAGACAGAAGGGCATCCAGACAGAGGAGAGAACATACGGGATTCCAGAGAGAGAAGACAGAAGTGCATTCAGAGAAAAGAGAGAACATAAGGGCATCCAGAGAGATGATAGACCAGGAGAGAATCCAGAAGAGGAGAGAACAGAAGCCTATCCAGACACAGCAGAAGACTGAATGACATACTGAGAGAGAAGAGGACTGAAAAGCATGCGGAGAGAGGAGAAGACAGAAGGGCATCCAGAAAGAGGAGAGGACAGAAGGGCATCCAGCGAGAGGAGAAGACATAAACGGAATCCAGAGATAGGAGAGAAAAGAAGGGCATCCAGAGAGAGAAAAGGACAGAAGAGAATCCAGAGAGAACAGAGAAAAGAAGGGCATCCAGAGAGAGGATAGGACAGAACAGCATCTGGAGAGTGGAGAGGACACAAGGGCATCCAGGGAGAAAGTGAACAGAAGGGCATCCAAAGAGTGGAGAGGAAAGTAGGGCACCTAGAGAGAGCAGAGAACACAAAGGCATCTAGAAAGAGGATAAGACAGAAGGGCATCGGTAGAGTGGATAGACCAGAAGGGCATCGGTAGATAGGAGAGGAAAGAAGTTCCTCCAGAAAGAGGAGAAGACCGAAGGGCATTGAAAGAGAGGAGAAGACAGAAAGTCATCCATAGAGAGGAGAGAACAGAAGGGCATCCAGAGTGATGAGAGTACAGGAGAGCTTCCATAGAGAGAAGAGAACAGAAAGGCAACCAGAGAGATTAGAGGACAGAAGGGATCCAGAGAGAGGA